>NW_027665203.1:0-132706 GCF_948465745.1 Chenopodium album
AATCGCTACGAAGGGAAGTACCATTTCCATTCTCTTATAGGTTGAAAATCGCTACAAAGGGAAATCGCTATAATAGCTCAGGGCAATAATGTTTTGCATGGTGATTTCAAAATTTGCTACAGTATATTGTATAGTAACCAACCATAGTTAACAAGGGTTAACTTGGCGTGAAGTTGCCATCCAATTTGCAAGTTAACGGAGTAGTTGGTGAGCTGTCAATTTCGTTGAACTAATTAAGGGGCTTGTATTTGCTTGGTATTTACGGTTCATGCCATTAGATAAACGAATTTCGCAAATCTGGGGCATGAACTTGTATTTGTCGAGAGCACAACTATCAAGAACTAAATCTAATCTGTACAATTCAACTCTATCTTACATCATAAATGACGCCTTATATTAAACAACTATGCGCATAATACTACGTACATAATATATAGTATATTACTCTAATCAAATATGATTGCGATTGAATTACTCTTTTTGACTAATGGGTATGTATTCTTATTCTTATATGTAAACTTTTTTTTTTTTTTTTTTTTTTTGAAAGAAATTCTTATATGCAAACTTATTTACCTACAATAATTTGATGGAATACCAGAAATAAGTTAATTTATTTATCTACAATAATATGATGGAATAACATTGTAGGCGTACCTTTCAAGGTCTTTAACAAATGATCGTTGTCTAAGGTTAAACCTTGGTCTTGATTTTTAGCTAGAGCTGGTGCTGATAACGTGCTAAATATGGAAGAGAAAATATAGAGAGATGGGAGAAATTTGTTACGTTCTGTATATTATTCCATATAGTATGGGATATATATACATGTATTTTATCTAGGGTTCCATCATTGAATAAGTTCAAATTCTAGAATATTCCTGATGATACATGAGATAATAGTCATCCATATCTAGATGTTTCATAACAAATCTCTCTTACTATTCATTTATTCAATATTCACTATTGAACAGTCAATAAGTTAAGGGATATGACGGCCCTACTAGATTATTATTACCATTATTAACATTATTATTGTTAAGCATACGGAAAAAAAAAAAAAAAAAAAGGGATACGACGGCCCTACTAGATTAGAATTAATGGATACCATGATACAACGTCAAAGCAAGGCCCCTTGGTGCAAACGACATGGATGATACGCACATAAGAAGACGCATAATTTTGTAGTATGGTGATACTAGTCGACATAAGTAGTAAAAGACTTGCGAGTTTGCGACGACTGCATCATCATTGACTTGGTCAATTATAGTGAGGAGTCGATCTCCTCCAACCCTCCATTATCCACTCTCTTTGATCAAGTTTATAGAGAGCATTGTATTTATCTCTCTCTTCATTCTTAGAGTTTTTCTGAATTGTTTAAGGAGGAAGCCATGAACAACTCAACTACAGCCACTTGTCGTATGTTGATCTTTACTCTTATCTTTACTGTTTTCTTGTAATATATTCTCATAAGTACTTGTTTTCTTGCATGCTTAACTATGTGATTAATTAGACTCCCAATTGGATTATATTTAGATGGGATCGTACGTGATCAGGTTGTTTGACTTTTTTTTTTTTTTTTTTTTTTTTTTTGCTATATTTACAATTTTAGGGATGCGTTTTCTTTCTATAAACCTAGATGAACTGCAATTACTACATAAGAATGTTAATTTGTAAATGTCATGTGTTGTACATTTATTGGTCCAAAAAATTAAAATAGATCCCTCCCTATTTCCAATACTCAATCCCTCCATCCCAGCCCCACATAAAATCACCCCTTCACTTTCCCCACCTCGAAAATCACCCTCCCCTTATTTGTAGTAGGAATTTCTATCTCTCTCTCTTTCCTAAACCAAGCACCCGCTGGTTTTGATGGTGCAGGGGGCTTGGGTTGGTTTCAAGATGGTGGTTTGTTAGGGTAGTTTTGAGTTGGGGGATTTAGGGCGATCGGGGAGTTTTCATGGTGGAGGGTTGGATTTTTGGGGTAACATGGTGGAGGAATGGTGTTGGGGGCTTGGGGCTGGATAGGAGGGTATAGATTAGTTTTAATTTAGTTTAATTTTTTGTTTATTTTGGACCACTTACAGATCAACACGTGTTAAAGTAGTCTGTTTTAAGAAATGCACCACCACATAGTTGGGAGTACAAAAAAGACAAAGGTTAAAATTGAGATTTTTATTTGTTGCTCCGTAATACCAATTTTCCACAACTTTGTTAATGCTTTATATTTGCCCGCCTCAATATGCTACTTCGTATAAAAAATTTCATACTACTACTAGATATAAGACATTCTATGTTAGACGTTAATTAAAGATAGTGAAACACAATTTGGTATAAATGTTGAAATTATAATAGAGCTAATCGGTGGAGATGGTACATTCAATGTGAATGGAATCGAAAGTTTTGGAAAAGAAGTGAACTGGGCAACATGCGGGCGGTCATATGTAATAGTCTCCATTTTCGGCCCACAAAACAGTGGTACGTTTTTTGTTTTTATTACTGTACTAGCTTATATATTTGCATTTACGGAGTATTTTTTATGAAGCATTTTTTGTGCTTATTATAACGACCATTTTGAATACAAAATTTTTACAAAATTCAATAAATTTTGTCCATTGTCTGTCTCTTTTTTATTGGATATTTAGGAGAAAATACAAATTTATCTTCTTGATCAACAAAATATGTTTATCAAATGGTTAAAATGTAAATAAATTAACAACTTTTTATCAAATATGAGACCTACAATTGTTGATTTATTTACAGCTATATCATGTTGAGTTGACAAAGTTGTTGATTTATTTACAATTTTGGCATTTGACAAACAAAATATGTTTATCTGAGTGATAAACTAGGAATTCCTCGATCACAAGTACCTTGCTAACTGTAACTTGTGTTTGGTATTGTAGGGAAAAGTACACTATTGAACCATTTATTTGGAACCAACTTCAAGGAGATGGATGCGCGTAAAGGAAGGTTAGCTATTAAAAGCTCATGCTGTTTTCGGGTAATAAAGTGAAAAAAGTCCGTAAATTGAAAGCTAAATACTTCGTATAAAGCTTAGAAAATACTTTATTGTGTCTTAACTTAGGGTCTGTTCTCTTCAGCTTATTTTCAATTCAATTCAGTTCAGCTCCAATCAATTCAATTCAATTCAGTTCAGTTCTTATCTTAATTTTCTTCTTTCATAAAATATTAAGTTCAGTTCAATTCAATTCTGTTCAGCTTTAATAATTTCAGTTCAGTTCAGTTTAGCTCATTTCAGTCAATCAGAACAGTCCCTTACTACAAGTACTAGCAAGATGAGAATACAAAGTACATTCCTTGGCTGACGTTTGATGGTTTTCACTTTTTACAAACAATACTTGCTTTTAATTGGTTTTTGTGAATAAAAATTAAATTAGTTGAAACATAATCGTTGAAGCCTTGTTCAATTCATCTCGACACAATCTACATACTAATATATACTTCCTTCATTTTATAGTACTTGCAACACATTTCTTTTTCATAGTTGTCAATGCAATATTTCAATTATTAATATATTTAATTACCAATACTTATAAATCATAATCATTTGATACTAAAATAGAGACAAATCTAACAAGATCCCACATTATAACTATCTATATGTTAGCTTAGTTAATACGAACAAGATACCAATTATTAGTTGAGACGAACACTACAAGAAGCGGGTGATCGAATTGTATGTGAGTTCCTAATGACTTATTTTGCGGAATGTAAAACAGAAGGTAAAGGAACTTGCAATGCACACAAAGTTTTACGAGGATACCTTTCAAGGTCCAACTAGAAGTAAAACCTCGACTCTCTTACGGATTTCCAGAACCAAATCAATCTACTATATATAATATAGGGTAAACACACAAGTTACAACTTATATTATTATACTCAGACCTTTACTCACAAGTTTCAGACTGAATTTGCTACACAGTAGGTCCCTAATCTACCTAACCTAAGTCCTAAGTAAGATTTACTCGTACTCCTTGAGAACTCTAACTCTCAGCTTTAACCTAGAAGCCTACGACTCAGTATGCAAAGAAGTAAATCTCTCTCTCACTCACTCACACACACACACACACACACACATACACACACACACACATCCAATAACCCAACTGATATAATAAATTGACCCTAGTATATGAAAGGTAAGCTATGCATGAAGCCTGAAACAAACATGACAAAGTGATATACTAGGCAAACTTACACAAATATGCACACTACGATTCCTTCATACATAAACTCACTGAAAAATATGAAATGTGATGACTACGATTTATATAAGACTAGCTCATATAGAAAGTAGGGTTTTAAAAAGATAATTAAGTTATTTTTCCAAAATCACAAAACATGGTTTTAAGTAAATCTATTTCAAAGAAAATCTATTTTAGAAAAGTTAAACTTATCAAAGATAAGTAATGAAAAGGATAATATCTTTTGACATTGAGTTTTTAAGAAATAAAGCACTTTAGAAAATCTTTTCTTAAAAACTTATCTTTTTAACCTTTCCTATTTTAAGCTTGCCAAGCCCTTTTGTCACGTTTCTAATAGATTTTCACACATAAACTTAACAATCATATTTACAGCTAATCTAAGAGATAAAAACCTGCTTCGCCAATATCTTGTAAGCCAACATACTTGGGCTTCACACAATCCATGACTAAGTCCTGCTGTCACTTTACTTCTAGTTCTCAACTGGAACTTTGTAGGCCAAGTTCTTGTGAAACTTGCTGCCTCTAACGCAGGCCAAATTGAAGTTCTTAACTTGCTATTTTCAAGTTCCTATTAGGGAACTCAATTAGTTCTTGTTAGAGAACTCTCCTTCTATATTCTTTAACCTTTCCTTGGAACCTCTTCATGTCTTCTTAATTTAGATTTGACCTGTTCTAATCACAACACTTAGAGAACTCTCATTAGTTGAAATTTGATGATTTATATTCATCATTATCAAAACCTTTAACCTTCAACAAGATGGAACATAATCGTTGAAGTCTTTTTCAATTCATCTCTATACAATCGATATACTAATATATACTTTCTCCATTTTATAATACTTGCAACACTTTTCTTTTTCATACATGTCAATACATTATTTCAATTGTTAATATATTTAATTACCAATACTTATAAATCATAAGCATTTGATACTAAAATAGAGACAAATCTAACAAGATCCCACAATTTAACTATCTATATGTTAGCTTAGCAATCATCAAACTAGTCAAAGGAAAGGATATAAATAATTTCAAAATCAAAATGTTGCAACTTATGTATATGTATATGTATATGTATATGTATATATATTATGTATTTATATATATGTATGTATGTATGTATATATATGTATGTATGTATGTATGTATGTATATGTATGTATGTATGTATGTATGTATGTATGTATCACTACTAGAAAAAGGCCCATTTCCGACGGAAAAATTCCGTCGAAAACACCTTAAAATCCGTCGGAAAAAGTTGTCGGAAAAGCCGTTGTAGGAAAAACCACCTTTTCCGACGAAAATGCCGTCGGAAACACTATTCCGACGGAGTTTCCGACGGAATTTTTTGTCGGAAGACAATTTCTGGTACCTGCGAATTCCGTCGGAAACTATTTTCGGGAAATTAAAAAAATACGCCGTGCCACCACCGGCACGACGAATCACCACCTCCAACCACCCACAAAGGCTGTCAACCCCAACCAAACCAACCTTCTCAAACCCTAACCCACTGCCACCACCGCCACTACAACCCGCCACCACCGCCACTACAACCCACCACCACCGCCACCCACTAAATTAACCCACACCACAAAACCAAACCTAAGCTAGACCCAAACCCCTAACCCAGACCCGACTTACCCAGACCCAAACCCCTAACCCAGACCCGAGTTACCCGGACCCAAACCCCTAACCCAGACCCGACTTACCCAGACCCAAACACAGATCCAAACCCCCCAAACCCAGACCCGACCTAAAACACCCAAACACCTAACCCAGACCTAAACGAACCTTCTCTCACCACCCAAACCCTAACCCTAACCTTAGCCTTGGCGGCACCCACCACCACCTCCCTCGACCCACCCTTAAACTGACCCTAAAACCACCAACGAGCCACCAGAACCACCAAATTTCAAAAAAAAAAAAAACAAACAAAAGAAAGAACATTAAAAACATCAAAGCATACCTTTAATTATGAAATTAGCTTCGAATTTCACCAAATTTTGGTTAATAAGGCTTAATTCGACAATAAAAACTCTAGATCTAGAGTTTTGATTGTCGAATTTAACCTTAAAACCGTATAAAATCAAAAATACGAAGGAGAGGACGTAGGGTCGGAGAGGAAGTACGAAGGAGAGGCTCGTAGAGGAAGAACGAAGGAGAGGAAGTACACGAAGGAGAGGGTCGTGGGTGAGAAAGAAGGGGGAGAAGATGAGGAAGCCATAGATGAGAGAGAAACAGCAAAAGAAAGGAGAGAGAATGAAAAGGGGGAAGTGAAATAAAACGGCTAAGGGGTGAAATAAAAGGAGGGCTGCTTTTAGAGTTTGAATTTTTTTTTAAAAAATATTTTCCGACGGAATATTCCATCGGAAATTTCCGACGGACTTTAATTCCGTCGGAAAATTACATTTCCGACGGAATTTTCCGTCGGAAAGCTTATATATTCCGACGGATTTATTTTACGTCGGAAATCTCCGACGGATTTCCAACGGATCCTAATAATTCGTCGTAAATGTCCGACGGAATAAAAATCCGTCGTAATTTCCTATGTTTCCGACGGAATTAGGTATCCGTCGGAATCAATCCGTCGGAAATAGGCCTATTTCTAGTAGTGGTATATATGTATGTATGTATATATATGTATGTATATGTGTATGTATATGTATATGTATGTGTATATATATGTATATATATATATGTATATATATATACATATATATATATATATACATATATACATATATACATATATATATATATACATATATATATATATATATATATACATATATATATACATATATAATATGTATATATACATACATATATAATATGTATATATATATATATACATATTATATATGTATATATATATGTATATATATATATATATATATATGTATGTATATATATATATATATATATATATATATATATATATATATATGTATATATATATATATATATATATATACACACAACGGATATACTTTCAAAATATTGCTTTAACAATTAGTAAAATATAATTAAAAATAGGAAAATTTGGATTTTGGTACCTCGAAAATGGGAGTAATTGAATTTTATTACCCATCTAAAATTATATTTTAAATTGGCACCTCAAAAATGACTAAACTATAGATATCAGTACTTCCGTTAGCATTCTGTCAACTTTGCCGTTAGTGGGTCCCATTATCTAATTATTTAATAATTTAATTTATTAAAAAAAATATTTAATTAAAAAAAACTTTAAAAAAAAATTTAAAAAAAACTTTAAAACATAATAAAGAAACATAAGCATGTGAATAAGGGACAGAGGGAGTACATATATAATCTGAGTTTGTTGACTAGTACCTTCTAATTTTAAAAACATCAAAAGTTACCACCTTCTTGCCCCCCAATTACCACGTGACGTCATTTTGGGCTCATTATTTTCCTTTTCTCCCTATTTCTCTCACATTTCTCATTCCTAACTCGATTCTCATCCCCTTCCACTTTTTTCCCATGTGAATAAGGGACAGAGGGAGTACATGTATAATCTGAGTTTGTTGACTAGTAATATAATCATGCGATTCATGCCCATATAAGCAATAATAGTAAAGTACCTATATATACAGCGAAAAAGTAAAATATATAAGTTTGTTCTTCTTGTCAGATCTGCGACCACCAAAGGTATTTGGCTAGCAAGATCATGTGATGGCATGGAGCAGCCCTTAACTATAGCAATGGATGTGGAGGGTGCCGACAGTCAAGAAAGAGAGGTAACCGGATCGCCGTCACCGTTGTATCATTCATCGATTTTGAATCACTTTGATGCTCTTGGCATAAATTCATGTAACAACCTATTTTCCTCAAGTATGCTCATTCTCTTGCATTTACTAGGATGATACTGCTTTTGAGAAACAAAGTGCTCTCTTTGCTCTTGCAGTTTCCGATATAGTGCTTATAAACATGTAAGTTTGTGAAATACTTACTTTTATTATTATTATTGTTGTATTTCCTTAATTACATACATGATTATTTCCACTGATCTAAATCTTTAAATTTAGGTGGTACAATGACATTGGACGTAGAAATGCAGCATGTAATCCTTTACTAGAGACTGTGTTTCAGGTGCTTTCTCTGCCTCTTAAGGTGGTAACTTTTGATGTTTTTGAAAATAGAAGGTGGTAATTTTCCAAAAAAAAAGTAGAAGGTGGTAATTGCTAAAATGGACATTACAGAAAGTGATAATTGGAGGGCAAAAAGGTGGTAACTTTTGATGTTTTTGAAAATAGAAGGTTGTTAATTTAGATGAACTACTACGAGAGGGGGGGGTGAATAGTAGTAAGTTCCAATCGAGGAACTTAAGCGGAATTAAACAATAAAAACGTAAAGAAAACTTAAAGCACACATCAAGTTTTACGAGGAAACCATCCAGTGCCTAATTGGAAGTAAAACCTCGGCCCTATTGGGACTTATAAACAAATTTCACTATAATAGGCAACTCTCCTAGTACAA
The DNA here is from genome assembly GCF_948465745.1 of Chenopodium album. Taxonomy (NCBI): domain Eukaryota; kingdom Viridiplantae; phylum Streptophyta; class Magnoliopsida; order Caryophyllales; family Amaranthaceae; genus Chenopodium; species Chenopodium album. The sequence continues at coordinate 8,721 of NW_027665203.1, forward strand.
CCTATTACACAGACCTTTGCTTGCAAGTTCCACCACAGACACTTGACTCTATGATAGGACACTTCCTACCAGACCTAAGACACTTCTCAGGACCCTTTTCTCCCCTTACCCAGGACACTTCCCAGGTGACCCAAGACACTTCTCAGGTACCTTTCACTCTCTGTGCACTCACAGTCTTCACTCGAATTTTAGAGAATTCAAACTCATACACTTGTGTGAATTTAAGAGAATTCACGATCTCACCCCAAAACCAATTACAACTCAAAGACACACTCTAACACATAAATGGAAAGCTACACATGAAACCCGAAATCAAAATGATAAAGCTTAAACCTTTGGCAAACTTACTCTTAAGCACTAAGTGGTTTTCACGCTTAAAACTCTCACTTTGCTAAGCTGAAATACTTATATATTTATAGGAGTTCCTCAGCTTCTCAAACTAGGGTTTTCGCAAACAAGATAGATCAAACACAAATCTGATCTTATCTTCTATAAAACCGAGTCCAAACAGATTTAAATTCGTTTTTATAAAAACCAAATTTAATCAAATTCGTTTTTGTTAAAAGATAAGATTTTATAAAAAAAGATAAAACCAAGTTAAACCTGATTTTAGATAAAATCAATTAAGTACTTTTTTATAAAACTCATATTTATCTTTTACGAATTAGTTAGTTTGCCAAGCTCTATCTGATTTCTAATAAGTTCCAGGCATAACAGTCATTTATATGTTTACATCATCTTACGAAAACAAACTTATCTTTTATACAACTATAAGTTATGAAGTCCATCTTCTTCGGTTGATATCTTGATCTTTGCGTTGATCCTTGATTATTGAGGCTTGCCCCAGTATTACACCAGAACCAGGTCGTTACAACCCGTTTGAAGTTCCTAGTCAGAAACTTCGGGAAGTTCCATTGCTGAAACTCTTCTTCTGTTCTTTACTTGTCCTCATGGATCTTCTAAAGTTTCTTTGTTCCAGTTCCTACTTCACCCCTCTACGCTTACTGAACCTGCCAACATCACAACACTAGAAAATCCTTATTAAAAGGAAGTTTGCTCAATTCTTAGTATCATCATCAAAACCTCATAAGGGTCAACAAAGGTGGTAATTTTTTTTTTAAAAAAAAATACAAGGTAGTAATTGCTAAAATAGACATAATAGAAGGTGGTAATTGTCAAAATTTTTATTAATTAATTATGTATGTAGTTCTTTAATTAGAATGGAGTATTCCTTAAGTAATGTTTTTCAAGGTTCTAAACATGATAAAATCATTACGTTTGCCGTTTGATGGTGTTAAGGTCATGAGGCGATTGTTCAAGGCTCGTAGGATCACTCTAATTTTTGTAATACGTGATATGACAACGGTGAGTTTGTCTTTTTACATATAACGCAAGTGTGTATTTAATTATATATATGAGCTGAGGTATTATTGACAACTTTGCAATTTTGAGCAATTTTTTTTTTTTTTTTGGCTTTTCATATCAGATGACACCTTTTGAAACAATTAAACCGGTTATTGAAGAAAATATTCAAAAGGTAATGTGAAAAAAAAAAAAAAAAGAAATTTACTAATGTATGACATTATATTTTACATTATTTATTTATAATTTTTTAAAAATTTTGCAAGATATGGGATTCGGTTTCCAAGGCACCAACCCAAGAACATATTCCTTTAAGTCAGCTTTTTGAGGTAAGTAAGTAAACCTTTCATTTTTTATTTATTTATTTTTTTTGAACAAAAACCTTTCATTTTATTTAGCTAAATTATACAACTCTTCCCGTCAAAAAAAAAAAAAAATTATACAACTCTTCTTTGATACTTATACAACTACTCTTTTTTTTTTTTTTTTTTTTTTTTTTTTTTTGGGGGGGGGGGGGGAGGGGAGGTTGGCTGGTTTTTTTTTTTTTTTTTTAATATTTGGACCAATTAGGACTTGACATGTGTCAAATGACCTGATATAATAGGTCATTGACTTTTGTTGACCGGTTAGGGATTGTAGAAAAAGAATAACTCCCAAAGTTCGGATTATTCTAGAATAATCCAAAGTTGGGATTATTATAGCAAAATTGATGAAAGTTGGGATTATTATTTCTAATTTTTCCTAAAAGATCGATAATTATACAACTCTTCTTTGATACTTATACAACTCTTCTTTTTTAATTTTTTTTTTATCAAGTGTTATAAATTGACTTTTTGTATCATTGTTCACACATTAACTTTGACTTGCTTGTAGATTAAAGTCGTTGCTCTTTCTCACTATGAACATGAAACAAAGAAATTCAAAGAAAAGGTGTGGCATTATTTATTGGTTGAGTACAGTATTTTGATTTTCTTAATTAAAATTATTAATTAAAGCTGTCTAATTGAGTTCATGTAAATAATGGGCATATCAAGGTTGATAGTTTGAGGCAACAAATCAAACACTCAATAGCTCCCGGAGGATTTGTCGAAGACCGTGATAAAGTTGTACCAGCTTCATCTCTTCCTCTCAGTATGCAACATATTTGGAAAACTATTAAGGAGAACAAGGACCTTAATCTTCCTGCAGTCAAAGTAATCATGAATGCTAAACAAATTAAACTAGTAATGTGAACGAGATTTGATTCTTTTTGTTGAACTTATTAATGTAATTGTTATTGTACAAATAATTTAAAATTTCAGGTCATGGTGTCTAATATTCGGTGTCAAGAAATTGCTGATGAAAAATATAGGAAGTTTACCCAAAATCAGGTATAAAAACCCAAATACTCAACATCCCCACTTTCGATTTTCTTGTTGGTCTACTACTCTGCTTAAATTTCGTTGGCCTTTCTGTTACCATTTTTTCAGGATTGGCTTGAACTCAAAGTAGCCTCACAATCTGGCCTTGCCTCTAAATTTGGAGAAAAGCTCAATTCAATCATCGTTCATTGTTTATGCGAGTTAGTGTCTATATTTCCCTCAAAAATTATACTTGTCTGAATATGTTATGGTTTTGTACACTTTTAATTTTTATTCAATTTTTTTTTTTTTTTGGTAAAAAAGGCACTTAATTAGCGTAAACTAAACATTACAAACTCTAGTACAATTGTCTATATCAAAAGGTCCATACAATAACCAGGGGGTCGGGAAGCATCCTAGTTACGATTCATTTCATAGTCTAACATGTACACTATTTATGTAACCTTTGAGTTTATTTAATTTTGGGGTTTATATTTAAAGAAGCAATGTAGTCATAGATGTAAGTATCAATGTACCATTTTTTTTTTTTTTGACAGTGAGAGCAAAAAAAGAAAAGCACAAGCGAAAATTTAAAAAGCCAAAAAAAGACCCTCGTGCACGAGCCTTTCCTGCTAACCAGTGTAAAAAAGACCCTCGGGAAGCACGTGCCCCTCCCCCACGGAGTAAAGGAGCGTCATAATCACGAAAAATCTAACCAACATCTGCCGAGTTATCGGGGGATGACCAAGACCCATCACAAATCAAATAAATATCAAACCCCGATGTGAGGTCCCCAGCAAGCTTGGCAGCAAACCCCGAATCAGCTGGCCTAGGGTTAAGGACCCAAAGCAGAGGAGTGAAGGTGAGAATCCTGAATGAGCTTGCATCCCCTGCACCAGAAGCAAGAAGTAAAACATCATCAAGAAAGACAACATGTTGCTGGAAACGTACATTATTACAGGACAATCAAATAGCCCAAAGAAGGGAGAAAAACTGCGCCAGGTTCTCCATGTCCTTAGCAGCTGCTAATAAAGAAACCATAACAAAAACCAATTGGAGAAAAGGAAGATGAAAAAGACCCTGGATATTGAAATGAAACGAGTTGCGAACCCACAAAGGAGCAATGAAATCACAGTCTCGAAACGAATGGTCGACCGTCTCCTGCTCCCTCTGGCAGAAGCAGCAAACTGAATCCATAGAAATGTCGCGAATAGCTAGAACTGAGGCTACCAGAACACCGGCCTGAATAATTTTCAGCCAAAGATCTTCCATTTTTGAAGAAGGGGAAGCGCCCAAAATTTCCTCCAATAGGGATCAGGCAAGGACCCCAAAGGAGGACACCTAATAGTCTGCTGCAATAAAAGAGCATAGGCAGACTTTAAAGAAAAGGAGACATACTTAGAGAATTTCCAATACATAAAATCATCAATAAGTTCCTGCGGATGATCTAAACTAAGGTTCCTAACGGAAGTTGGGCAATCAAAAAAACCAATGGACTCCTCGAGGAGTCACTACTAAAAATTAATGTTTTTACGACCGTCATAAACGGTCGCAAAAAATAGCAAAAACAGTCGCTAAATGTAATTGTGGCTGTCAACGGTCGTAAAGTGGTTATCGTGATTCACTTGGTCGCAAAAAGTCATAATTGCAACTGGTTGACGATCGCAATATTTTTGCGACCGTTTCCTCTATTTTCAACAACCTTTATAATAACGGTCGCAAATATAATTAATTACGACCAGTATAGTAGTGGTCGCAATATTAGCCATTTGCGACTACATTAGGCGATCACTACATATTTTAAAAAAAAAATAAGAAAAGAAAATAAGAAAACTGGAAACAAACAAAACCCAGGCCATACGCACCCTCAACTGCACCCCCTGTTCACATCCTGCACCCCATGTTCCTACCGCCAAGAGCATTACCTAAGCCACCTCTCCCTCCCCCCCACCCATTACCGCCAACCTCCCACCCTTAATCACTACTACCCCCCACTTACGCCACCACCTCCAACCTTACCCCAAAAAACCAAAAAATTAAACCCACAAATAAACCAAAATTCAAAACGAAAATCAAAATTATAAAAATTAAAAAAAAAAAACCCATAAAAATATAACCTTTTGTTTTTAAGCAACCATAAAAATATAACCTAAATTCCACCAAAAATAAACCAAAAAAATAAAAACCAAATTAAAAACGAAAAACAAACTCGAAAATTACAAAAATCAAACCCAAACATTAACAAATAAAATGAAAACGAATATGAATCCCAAAATGAACAAAAACCAACATTTGAATACTGAAATTCGAAGAAAAAATCAAAACAAATTCAAATAAAAAATCAGACAAACAAGTATAAATATGATAACATACCTTAACCTCGAGTTGACTTCGAATTTCACCTCAAATTTGATTTAATAAGGCCAAATTCGACTATTAAAAGTCTAGATCTAGACTTTTCATGGTCAAATTTGACCTTAAAACCGTTAACTTGTTTAGCCATAAGATTGTGACGGTGGAGATCGTGGTGGTGGGCTCAAGCTTGACGGTGGTGGTCATGGTAGTGATGGTTGGTGCCGGTTGAATGTTTGGGCGAATTTTGATCTATTTCTTTGAAGTGTGTTTGATTTCCGGCGATAAAATTCAGATAATGAAGGAGGAGAGGAGGAATGATGGAGGAGAAGAGGAATGGAGAGAAGGAAAGAACGGAAGATGAAGATAGACTAACGTGAGAAGAGAGAGAGGAGAGAGAAAGAGAAAAGAGAGAAAAAGCGGCTGCTGAAAGAGTTAAAAAGGAATTAAGGCTAGGGTTAGTGGCCTTTTATCCCCTTTTTTTTTAAAAAAAAAAAAAAGAAAAATACTACTTACAACTGTTGAAAACGGTTGCAACTAGCGACTGTTTGCGACCGTGTGTAAAAACGGTCGTAATATGCGATTGTTTTAGTTGGTCGCAACTACTTTATTATTATTTTTAATTAATTTTCACATGTATTTATTAAAAAAGAATTATTCAAATATACTTGTGACGGTGTAAATGGTAATATACGGTCGCAAAATTGCGATTGCCTTTAAAATGGTCGCAGATTTCTAGTTTTGCGATTGTTTTATTGACGGTCGTAAAAAAACGGTCGCAACTTGACCGAATTCTAGTAGTGAGTCCCACCTGTTAGAATGCGGATCAATCTTATCAAACACATGAGTCAGAAGATCCAACTAAGATAAACTATCCTTGAATAACACTAGACCCCTCGCCTGCTGTAATGCGGACCCTATTACCTTTAGCCACTTTCCAACATACACCTGAAGCAACAGCCGAAAGAGCCATCTATAACCCACGACAACCCCATGAGGGGCGAGAAATACGAGCTTAGAAACCAAAAGTTGAGGATTTCAAAACATCCTCCACTCTATACCTGCAAGGAGGACAGAATTAAAGATGGAAATGTTGCGCAAACCCAAACCCCCCAAACCTTTGGGTAAGTGAAGTAGAGAAGCCGAGCGCAACGCCAAACCCTTCCGAGAACCAGACGATCTCCACCAAAAGCTGGCAAGCATACTATCTAGTTGAGATGCTACAGAAGACTGTATCTTGAAAACAGACAAGATATGATTATATGATGCGACTGACATCGAATTTATGATAACCAGTTTTGCTGCTGCCGACAAACAAAAAGAATGAGGCAAAGGCAGACAACTGGCTAAAAACTGAAAGGATTATGTATGTGCTAGCTAAGTTTACGATTAACGACAATTAACAATAATCAAAGAACAAAATCAAGTAAGACGAAAAACAAGAACAAATTTACCATGAAAACCCAATGCCGGGAGAAAACCCACCAATCCACGATGAAGTAACTTGATGATGATGATTACAAGCTCTCAATACACCATGAAAGCTCACACCTCTCTTAATTCACTCTCTTAAACCCTAAAAAGATGAACTAATCTCAAGAGGCTTTTTCTCTCTCTTAAATCTAACATCATACCCTAATAAATGACATACATGAGTTTATATAGTCTAAGAGTACAAGAGTAATCAATGGCTAAGATTAAAATGCAGCTTACATCGACTAAAATCGAACCGTCGAACAGAGCAGCAGGGGTTCGACCGAACCTACCTTGTGTTCAGTCGAACTTGAGGTGGTTCGGTCGGACCTCCCTTGGTTTGACCACACCTTTGCTAGAAATGAAAATGATGTTGCTACTGCTTCAAAGGTTCGACCGAACTCCCCAAACTCCATTGTTCTTGTTCGGTCGAACTTCTTCCAACAAGCAGTTCATTTGCATCTCCCTTATGCCTCCATACTCTTGAACCACTCTCCACACAATACAAAACCCAACAACAACCTTGTCGATTAAAACCCTAAATGACAGAGAAGTTATAAACCAAATATTAACAACTTTAAAAAAAAAAAAAAAAAAAAAAAAAAAAAAAAAAAAAGTCGGATATATTTTATTTCCGTATAAGCTAACAAGACAAAATAATTGAAACAAGGAAGATGAGACAAACATGCAAAATTCTTTACATTGAACTATTATAAAATTAAGGGTTTTTCTAAGCTATACCCCTAAGGTATTCGAGTTTCTAAGGTGTATCTATGCTATTTCAAGTTTCTAAGTTGTACCCCTCAACTCACTACCATTAATTAATGGTACCCTCCTTGAGACTTCCACGTAACCTAAAGTTAACTATAAATTTAATAGAAATATGATAAAAGGTAAGGAAATGGTAGGAGAAATAAATCTTAGCCACCGCAACCCTAATAATGAAAACTGAAGCCACAAAATTACACTCTCGAATAATTTTTAAACAACTAATTATATGGGTACATTTTAGTATTGATAAGGAGTTGAAGGGCACGACTTAGAAACATGAAAAAGCATGGGTACATCTTAGAAACTCGAATACCTTAAGGGAATAGCTTAGAAAAACCCCAAAATTAATTAGTGAGAGCATCTTCAATAGTTGTAGTTAGGGTCCTTAGGAACAATAATACTTAAAATATTTAAAAGTCTATATCTACTAGCTTGTCTGTTCCAGCTAAATTATGGAATTAATTAGATTGTGTTAGCGGACCAACTCAACCAAAAGCTTAAGCTGATAGTTGAGGCCCAGGAATATGTTTTATACTCTATCACTCCCCCTCACACAAGAACTTGTTGGGCTAGAAGTGTGGATGCAGCATGTGCCCTCCTCATACCCTGCGCTTAATATTCTACTTGAAAGTGGGGGGGGGGGGGGTGGGCTCCGATACCATGTTAGTGGACCAACTCAACCAAAAGGTTAAGCTGATAATTGAGGCCCAGGAATATGTTTTATACTCTATCAAATTTGTTGACAAAATAACTGCTTGGGAAAAAATTGCAAAAATCCCTAATGATATATCATTGGCTCATTCTCTCTCTTTTTTTTATTTTTTGTGAAAGTATTCTCCTGGCTCATTTATTTGAATAACTAGCATATAGCTAATTATTGGAACACAAATTAGTTATAATGAAAATTAGTTTGAAATCTTATGTATCATGACAATTTGGATCGGAGATGCTTAAATTATATAAGTATATGAATTTTTCGTTTTTCAGGTATGATTTAGAGGTTGCAGATTATGATGGGGATATCCGAACCAAGACAAAGAAGAAATTAGAACATGATTTGATAGAAGTATAGTAAAACCTTCTATCTTTGTTACAATTGTTAATTTGAGAATCTTTCTTATAGTGTTTTTTTTTTTTAAAAAAAAAAAAAAAAAAAAAAAATTAGTGGCGTTGTTTGTAGTAACATAAAATTAGATGCATGAGCACACTGCACACAACCACATGGTATATGGGCAATATGGCACATTAAATTACTCACATATCTATAAAGTAAATGACACAATTACATCAACACACTTTAACAAGCTTAATATCAATTATAAATAAATACTGTATAATTTTTATTTTATTTTGGGGAGTTGAAAGTTGTGTAATTGCATATATCAATTTCTCCTAATTAAATTGGTCATCATATATATCATGAGATTATTTGTTCTCCCATTTAGAAATAAAGGATTTTGTACTGATAATAATACTCCTTTTTTTTTTTTTCTACATTAGCTTGTTGAACCAGCTGTTGAATCCAGTTTGCGGCATCTACGTTTAAATTCAGTGAAGAGGTTTAAGGAGCTCTTCAACGAATCTCTAAAACAAGAACAAGGATTTTCTGCTGCTTTCAATAGATGCAAAGATATCTGTGTGACACATTTTGCAGAAGGATGTACAGGTTAACCTTTACTTGATAGCTACAAAATGGAATATTAACTTTATGAGCTTCGTATGATCGTATTTTATGATTTTCTGAATAAAGCGTAATATCTTGAAATATTTAAAATATCCAATATCTAAAATTTTGATGAAGTAAACTAATTACTCCATTAGATCTATTAAGAAGCTAAGTCTTACATGATTTAATTAATAACATGGTATGCAGTCTTTTTTGAAAATCTGGCCCAATGTTTTGATGCTCAATCTCATTGCAACTCCCCGACGCCCACACAGTCGCAGCAACAGCCCAATGCAGCTACATTGGGCCAAGCACAGCAGCAAGCTCCTCCTCGTCCAGTCCAACAGCATCAACATCAAATACCTTGTAACCCCCGTCTATAATTTATTGAATACAATCCAAACGGAAAAGTTTCACACAAACTCACATCAAAATTTATTTTGTATCTTGCTTCAACAGATCCATTTGTTGAACAATGGCACGCAAACAGTAATGTATCAAGAGCAAGGTCCAAGCTTGTCAGTGATATCTATGATTATATGGCTACTGTCCGCCTTTCCAAATTGGCTGAAGTTACTTCACTTTATGAGGTACGTGTTTTTGTATACAATACTCATTTGCTTTGAGATAATAGATACGTATAATAAGATCATGTGCTTCCTTCGTCCCATAATATAGTTCCTGTTTTCCTATTTTGGGAACTTTTGGATAGTATGTAAATATCATTATACCATCACCTTCTTAAGTTTATGCATTGTACTTCCTAATTTAGTTTTGAATTTTGAACATGCTTTGTACTTTTTTTTCGTTCCTTTTGTTGAATCCCATTGTAGCCCACTTATGAGTGTCCCACATTGGAGAAAGAGGAGAGGTGGTTCCACTTTATAAGGTAGAGGAGTAACTCCTACTATTGCCAATTGGTTTTAGTATGGAAGCTTCAAAGCCTTGTTTGTGGACCCAACTCTCCTCCTCCTTGTTCGGGTTGCCCAGGCCCATTTCATATTGTTTCGAAATTTAACATGGTATCAGAGCCCAGGTTTGTTGGGCCATTTATAACTGGGTATTTGTCAAGCCACTGGTTAAGGGGCCTCTATTGGATGTTCATTCCCAAAGAGGATTTATATTGTACCTTCTGGTGTGCTCTAGTTCTAAGGACACTCATAAGTGAGGGGGAGTGTTGAATCCCATTGTAGCCCACTTATGAGTGTCCCACATTGGAGAAAGAGGAGAGGTGGTTCCACTTTATAAGGTAGAGGAGTAACTCCTACTATTGCCAATTGGTTTTAGTATGGAAGCTTCAAAGCCTTGTTTGTGGACCCAACTCTCCTCCTCCTTGTTCGGGTTGCCCAGGCCCATTTCATATTGTTTCGAAATTTAACACCTTTTATTCACTTTCTCCTCCTATTTCTTAAATATCGTGAGAAAACACAAACAAAAACTATATCATGGGACGGAGGGAGTATTTGATTAGTGTCTAACAAAGTGGTCTTACATATGATGTTGTAGGCGAGGTTAAGTGTGGCTCTCATAGGACCCGTTAGTAGGGTTTTGTTGGATACTACAAATGATAAAGCCTGGCCATCAATAAAAGAAATTCTTCAACGTGAGATACATCATGCAGAGACTGGGCTTGCAGAAGTTTTTATTCAGTTTGATTTGGATGAACAAATGCAAAAAAACATGCGCGCAAAGCTAGAGGATTATGCAAAAAGTGTGGTTGAGGCAAAAGCTAGGGAACACGCGCAAAACATCTCGAGCCTTATGAAAGCTAGGTAATTTATTTATTTATTTATTTATTTATCTAAAATTAGGTACGGTCAGTTCACCTCTACCTATATTCAACTCAGCTAATTTCATTTAAATATTTTTAGGGTTTTTCTAAAAGCTATGTTTATGTGGTTGATGAGTTTTTTTTAAGGTATGCACATGTATTTTCAAAATTATAAAATGTGCATGTCTTCCAAATTAAGATGTTTATTTAACCGTACCCTTTAATGTTAACCTAATGTCAATAGTTGTGTTAATTGTTAATTACGCCACTTTGGAGAGAAATTTCATATCCAAATTGATTGAGTTAGACTTTTAGAGTGATGTAAGAGGAATTACAATAAGCATATTTTTTTTCATATAATTCTCAAGCTCTCATGTACTTCTTTTTTCTCCTCCATTTCTTATTATTCCCCACCCACCCCCCCCCCCTTTTTTATTTTAACAATTACTAACGTTGAGTTAACGTTAGAGGGAACAGTTAATTAAACAATACTGTACAACTTAAGTTGGAAGACGCAACTTGTAATTTAGGAAAAGAAACTTAACGACCTCAAGGTTATAGTTTAGAAAAACTCAAAATTTACAGGAAAAGTAAATCTAATTTATCAAGTGAGATATCAATAAATTTGTATATTTTTAAACTTATAGTTTTACTAGTGTTTTTGGGCGGAGGTAGAGTGTATTATATTTTTTAATTCTTTATTTTGTGTTTTAGATTCATAAGTTTATTCAGCTTGGAGGGTCATGTTCAACGGGAATGGACTGAGAATACAAATATTGAATCAATTACAAAAATTGCTCATTATGCGGTATGTAAATGAAATTTGGTGAAATTTACTTGGTAGTTTCTCAATCTTTTGGAAATTGTTAAACGTACTAATTTTTTTTTTTTCTTCTTATGATCCAAATATTTTTGTAGTGTCTTAAACTCTTATCTGCTCTGGCTGCAATTCAGTTGGATGATAAATTTGAGGACCTTGAAAAATATTTAGTTGCTTTATTGGATGATAAATTTGAGGACCTTGAAAAATATTTAGTTGCTTTATTTCATGATAAGTGCTGGGAGAAGGTTCAGGCTCTAACATCAACCAGCTGGAATAAGGTTAGGTTTCTAGCTTACTCTTTGTATAAAAACAAAGGAAAACGATATGAATGAATTGAAGCACATGATTGTATATGTTTAATACGAAGTATTAACATAATTGGTTTTAGTTTAAAAATTCAAATAAATCGTGTATCGCACGGGTTTTATCTAATACATTCCTATCTCAATATAATTTGATGATTTTCAACAATGATACGGATATCGTAAGAGGGAGGAGAGAGAAAAATAGAGTAAAAATAAAGGAGAGATAATAGATTGTCATAAATTAGGAAACAAAACATTAAATACACCAGATCTAATATAATCCATATATATTAAAAGTAAAAGTATGGAGCTTAAACCCTAACAACGTTATAATTATATCTTTTTGTATATATATGTAGATTCCATTATCAGAAACAGTTATAACTCCGTTGCAATGCTTATTACTTTGGGAGAAATTCCTAAAGGAGACAAATCCATTTATTGTTGGTGCTATTGCCGAGGCTACTGAGCATAAACGGGAGGTGTGATTTTATTTCCTTGTACTAGATCATCTACAATCTTATTTTTCATAAACTTATATGTTTGTTAACTCTTGTCTTTATATTTAACTACTAACAAGTTATCATGATTTATTTCCTTAAATCCTCAGAAGGTTCAGAGACGCCGAAGACGTGCTAAATTATCTCTTAATATAGTACAGGTCGTGACAAACGTGACATTAACTATATTAGGTGGTGGTCCTATTTTTAGTAATAATTAGAATGCTCAACCTGATTTCCCTAATTTTAAACTTCTCTATAGTCAAAGGTTGTTTATCATCACAATGGAAGATTTGGAAATCTGCAGTAATTCCTTGGGTAGTCGAGGAATGGTATTGGTACATATTGTTGAGTAAATTCATATTCATATTCATAATACGAAGTACTCCTATATATAGAAAATAATTCCATGAAACAAATATACATAAGAGTGTAAGACTATGCATTTACATATTCCGTAATATGTACTGTACTTTTTTAATTATCATTGTGTACCTATTTTTCACACTAAGGCTTATTCATGTGAGTCCACTATCATGTTTTTGGTGTTGCGAGCCTCGCGATCGGGTTTAGTTAGCCCGCGCCTTTTTATTGGACTTTTGTTATTGAACCCGGTCTCACGTGTGTCCGGTCTCACACAAAACCTTTTGTTGTTATTGTTGTATTGTATGCCTATTAAATTACTTTATCCGTGTGTTGATTTGTTAATTTGAGGATTAATTAAATAGTATCCTCTATGTAAAGACCACGTCATTATTAATTACAACCTTCAATTTAGATGATTTTAAAATAGCTACAACAAATTAGAAAATTCTAAATAGCTACAACATTTTGTAGTTGTTCGTGCATTGTACTCTTTTTCAATCACATCTGAAGATCTGATCATTTGCAATTTTAAATCTACACTCTACCCTTGTTATTTGGATATTTTTGCGATGATAACAATAAAAATGTAGTAGTTATAAGAACGGCTATTTCACCAAATGCCACTGAGAAATTTAAAAATTCACCAAATGCCACTCAGTTCTTAAATAATTCACTGAGTGCCATTATTGACTAACGGTCGTTAACTCCGTTAGTCATTTGGGCTTAATTTTGACACATGTCATGATATGATTGGTCTATTTATTTTAATTTATAAAAAATAATAAAAAATATATATATATAAAAAAAATAAATCCCAATATTTTCCCAGCCACCTTCCCACCACCGCCAAACCTAGACCCTCCCCTTATCTCGCCAGAAAACGGCCACCCACCCCCTTAACCACCTAAAAACGGCCGATCGCCCCTTTAGCATCCCACCTGACCCATCGCCGACCCCCAAAACCGCCCACACAACCTTCCCCGACCCCAAATACCACCAACATGAGCTTTGATTTAAACACCCGACGTTTTCTAACCACCGCGCAAAACCCCTCTTCCTATCCTCCACCCTTGAAACGACGAAATCGGCAATAGAAATCGACCATTCTAGATTTCCATGGTCGATTTCGACCATTTGAGGGTGAAAGGTTTCAATAGTCAGGTTCTATTATGGGTTTCCATGGTCGGTTTCGATGGCTATGGTGATGCATCGTGTTGGTGCGTGAGGTGGTTGTGGGGGCTGGGGTGGGGATCAGCGCAGGGGTCATCGGTTAAACGGAGTTTTATGGGTCAGCATGTGGGTGCTGGAATCGAGTAGGTAGAGTTTTGGGTACTGCGTGAAACAATGTGGTGGTTGTGGTGGTTTTTCGGGAGGAGGAAAGGGAAATTAAGTGGAGTCGACGGTTTTAATGGGGACAAGGGGTTCCAGCGGGAGGTGAGGGGGTTCCGATGGGTTCCGACGGAAGGTTAGAGGGTTCCAGCAGGTGGTCAAGGAGTTTCGGCGGTTGGCTTTGGGCTGATGATTGGATTTGGTAGGTGGTTAAGGTGGTGGGAATGGGTTGGGTTAGGATTTAGAGTTTTTTTAATTTTATTTTTATTTATATTTTTAAACCAATAACCGACTGACACGTGTCCACTTGTGTCATGATTATGCCCTAATGACTAACGGAGTTAACAGCCGTTAGTCATAAATAGCACTCGGTGAATTACTTAAGAACTGAGTGGCATTTAGTGAATTCTGAAAAGTACGATGGCATTTCGTGAATTTTTAAATTTCTCAGTGGCATTTGGTGAAATAGCCGTTATAAGAATGGACATTATACCCTTGATTATTTGTAGGTAAATTAGGACCATTGATTGCATGAAAAAACATATAAAAAAGATAATCTTGTTAAATATGGGAGAGAAAATATAGAGAGATGAGGGAAATTTGTTACGTTCTGTATATTATTCCATCTAGTGCGGGATATATATACATGTATATGTAGGCGTCGTTTGAAGTGCGCCTACGTTAAAGCATGTTAAGAATATGCTTGGCACTCATAGGAAGTGGGAATTGACATATACGATTAGGGACAAGGAAAGTAGGGAGCCGCTAACAAGTTTTTAAGGAACTTGTAAACCGTTCACGGATCATTTAAGGCAACCACGAAAAGGGACAACGAAGGCAACAACGATTGACCCGTGAAGGTTACACCCCATTCATAATCCATGAGATTACTAACTCCATATGGTTCGGAACCACGAAAGGAGGATCGGGGATGATTGTACGAAGTGAGTCATTGAGTCACATTCGCCCGTATTGGCCTCTACTCGATTCTTATTGTGAAAAGTATTCATGCGATCTCAAAGGCATACAAACAAAATATTTAATTCGCTCCAAACTATTAATTATGCTAAATTGGTTAAATATTAATGCACACATTATTCTAAAATATTGGTGATCACTTGATTAAACAACAAGATTAAAAAGGAACCTAAACCGGTTGTCCAAAATATCTTATCAGGCGTGATATTCAATTACATATTCTCTTTAACATGCAATATGGTGATCATAATAATAATAGAACAAACATTAATATTGGAAGCAATTCAACAATAATATCGTTAATCAAATCAAATAATAATAAACCCTAATCATGATAATAGCAACAAGAAATAATAACAAGAGTAATTAAGTGATTAATTACTCACTTTTCACGTTTCCTTGAATTGCTACATCATGAATAAACTGTTAGTAACTTCAATAAATAATAAATCAAATGGAAATTAAATTAAATAAAAGGTTGAGTTGATTTGGTCCAAACCCTCAGTTAATTCTACCTTTCACGCCTTGGTTTAACTATAGAACTTCGGGTATTGTATGGACTCCTTAGAGTGCTTAAGGGATATAAAATGAGAGAATAGGGTGGCTAGAATTTAGGCTAGAGCAGGAGAATGATTTTTGGTGTACGTAGAGAGAGAGGAGAGAATATTTTTGGTGTAGGGAGAAAGGATGATTTTTAGTGTAGAAGAGAGGAAGAGAGAATGATTTGGTGATCAAGCTTGTTGATGATTGAAAAAGGGGAGATATGACCTCTATTTATAGGGAAAAAAGAGGGGTCGAATCAAGAAAAGATAAGAATTCGAATCGGATAAAACTCTTGCGATAGACAGCAGTTTTTGCGTTTATCATATCTTTTGATCCAGAAATTGAAATAAGATGAATAAGATATTTTTGAAAAGCTCTTGAAATCTACTTTCTAACCCAATTAGAATCAGATTAAAATCTTTTGTAGAATAAAAGATATGGCCGAAATAGGGGAACGGTGTCGGTTTTTGATAGAGTTTCGTATTTAGCTCATATCTTTTTCGTTATAGCTCGGAATTAATATTATAATATATAATTGGAAAGATAATTTCAAGAGCTATCCAATTATTTAAGAATCAGATAAAAACAGTGAGGAACGAAAATAATATCTGTCAATCTTTGAACGTCTTTCAATTCGAATTAAATTACTAAAGGAGTTTTATTCTATTTCAAACTCTTTAATCTTATCTTTTCAAAAAGAATAATTAAGATCTTTTAGAAGCTTATAGAAGCTTCCAATTAATCCTAATTGGATTAGGAGTGGGATTAAATCCTTTGGACCCTCCACATGATCATTGGGTCGTAGGTAAGGTGGGCTTAGGTTCGGTTTAGATCCAGTTTAGTGTTTTGGCCATAACTTATTCGTTACAACTTGGATTTGGGCTTATAATATATCATTGGAAAGCTCTTTTAAAGTCCCATCCAAATATTTAATCATTGGACCCAGATTATGGACCAAAATAAACTGGTCTAAACGTTTTTATAAAAAGGACACGAAATGAATGATTTTAAAGGACACGAAATGAATTATTTGGGCTTAAAGGCACGAAAAGAGGAAAATAAGTTATGGTTTGAGAAAATGGGCTATGAATTGGATAGATTTATGAAATATATTGAATGGAACATGGATTTAAGCACTCCAAAGATTACATACTCAACCCGACCTATAATGGCGGTGAAAGGTTGTTCATCATCGGGTTTGGTTTTGGGGAGACATTTTTAGGTGTCTACAGTATATTATCTAGGATTTCATCATCGGATAAGATTAAATACCTAACTTTAGAATGTTCTAGATGGTACATATGGAATAATAGTCATCTACATCTAGATATTTCATAACACTCCCCCTTGAATGAGTGACTAAACATTAAATAAAACAATAGCTAAAATTTACTAGAAAAACCCGTACAAAAGAACATATTATAATGCGCATAAGATGCTGCCTCGTTAAAAACCTTATCAGGAAAACCCAGTGGGAAAAAGCCATGGTTAAGGAATAAAGAGTGCAGCGCACATTAACTCCCCTCATAACTACATCACTTGAGATCTTTTAGACGACGCAATCCAATGTCGTAAGCTAACTTTTTGAATGTGGCTGTTGGGAGCGCCTTAGTAAACAAATCTGCCAAGTTTTCACTCGAGCAAATCTTAAGGACTTTTTTATCACCATTCTTCTAGAGATCATGAGTGTAGAAGAATTTTGGTAAAATGTGTTTTGTTCAATCACCTTTGATATACCCTTCCTTAAGTTGGGCGATGCATGCTACATTATCCTCATATAAAATTGTTGGAACTTCTTTCTCGAAGTTTATGCCACAATTTGTTTGTATATGTTGAATTACATACCTTAACCATACACATTCACGACTAGCCTCATGGATTACCAAAATTTCTACATGGTTAGAAGAAGTAGCTGCAATTATTTGTTTTATAGAACGCCAAGAAATAGGAGTACCTCCACACAAAAATACATATCCAGTTTGTGATCTATCATTATGAGGGTCAGACATGTACTCTGTATTTGAAAAACCAATTAAACCTTCTTTGATTTATTAGAGAAAAACAAACCCATTCCAATGCCTTCGGGTGGGGCATGAGCTAAATCTTGCTAACAAATTTAATGAAAATGATATGTTAGGTCGTGTATGACTAGTAAGAAACATTAATGCCCATATAGCACTTAAATATGGTATTTCAGGACCAAGAATTTCTTCGCCATTCTCCCGAGGTCGAAAGGGATCATTTTCTACATCAAGTGCTCTATCAACCACAAGGCTACTCAATGGATGTGATGTATCCGATCCATGAAAAATCTTTTAACAACCTTTTCTATGTATGTTGACTGGTGCACAAGGATTCTATTCTTTAGATGTTCAATTTGTAACCCTAAGCAAAACTTAATTTTTCCAAGATCTTTCATTTCAAATTCTTTCTTTGAGCACCCCATTGTTATTGAAATCTCTTTGGGAGTTCCAATAATATTCAAATCACCAACATATACTGCAATTATGACATATCCCGATACAAATCTCTTTATAAAAATGCATGGGCATATAAGGTCATTCTTATACCCTTTTTTCCAACAAGTACTCACTTAGTCGCTTTTACCACAAGCGCCCTAATTGTTTCAATCCATATAGAAATCTATTCAATATTATTGAGTATTGTTCTTGAGAACCTGAATTTGCTGCTTCTGGCTGTTTAAATCCATTTGGGAGTTTCATGTTAATGTCATTATCTAGTGGCCATATAAGTACGTTGTGACTACATCCACTAAGCGTAAATCAAGTCCTTCTCTTATTGCCAGACTAATTAGAAAACTTAAAGTAGTTGCATCCACCATAGAAGAGTATGTCTCCTCATAATCAATACCGGGTCATTATGAGAATCCTTGTGCAACTAATCGGGCTTTATATCTTACAACATCACCATTTAATTTTCATTTCTCTTTCGTACAAAGACCCATTTATATCCCACTAGTATCACACCTTCAAGTGTACGGATTACAGGTCCGAATACTCCTCTATTTTTTGAGAGATTTTAATTTAGTTTCAATTGCTTCTTTCTTTTTTGGCCAATTGCTTCTTTATCCACATTCATCAATGGATTTTGGCTCATGATCCTCATCATCATTCATGACATCTAATGTTACATTTCTTGCAAAAACATTATCGGCGTCGATTTGGTTTTGGTTCCATGTAATTCCAAGCATGATAAAATTTGTTGAAATTTCTTCATTGCCAGGTACCTGGATATCCTTTTCCATCATGTCTAAGGTATCTTCAGGAGATCCGTCAAAGTTAATAACTTCCTCGGTCTGGCCATTGTCAATTGTTGCTCCTTTTCTTTTTCGAGGATTTATATCTTTGGAACCGATGGGTCTACCACGCTTCAGGTGTGCTTTAAAATCATTTGCAACTTGGCCTTGTCCTTCTGGGACATTAATCTTAATAGTATCATTTTCAGCTGGTATATGTGACTTTGTCACTTTCTTTTGGTCAGTAAATGAGTCTGGCAATTAATTTGCTAAGTATTGTAAATGAATTATCTTTTGGACTTCCTATTCACATTGTTTAGTAAGAGGATCAAGGCAAGATAATGATAATTCATTCCAAATAATCTCCATTTCCAGCTGTTTGTTTTCTCCCCTAATGTTGGAAAAACTTATTCATTAAAATGGCAATATGCAAAACGAGCCGTAAATAAATCTCCCATAATAGGCTCTAAGTACTTTATTATCGATGGAGATTCATATCCAACATATATCCCTAGTCTTCTTTGAGGGCGCATTTTAGTGTGGTTGTGCCTTCCTAAGCATACGTTTTGAACGTTTTTCGTAAATGTGTCTTAAGACGTTCCGTAGTGGTGCTTTACGTAAAAGCTCCCATAGACAGGTTTGTCATTTTACTGTGCTGACGTTTTAAATGTCCGACTTTTCTTCTTTTTTCACATCCAAAGCAAAAAGGAAGGCGTCATCATGCAGTGTAAAAATGCAAGGCGTATCGTACAGCGTAAAATTGTATGGCGTAGGTGTTGCGTAAAATTTCACTTCAGCCCAAGCTTTGCGAGATCTACCTCTTGAAACTGAAAGGTAGAGGATTACTTTAGGGGTTAGCTCACGAGTCAACAAGCGCGCCGAACCATCAAGAACAGGCACTTCTTGATTGGAAATAAATACGGTAGTTACTAAGCTTACTAGCTTACCGAACAGTTAGGGTGTTCGTCCACCCCCTTGACAAGGGAATAATCGCGTCGTCAAACGACTACACCTAGATCAAATACAATTTATACAACCTAAACAAACCTAATACGAGTATAAGGCAAGCATAGGGGTCGAACCACAGAGAACGGTTAAACACCACCAAATGTTATCGACAATTAAGCTAGTCCGGAATAGGAGATAAACAACTAAAGTCTAAAAATGCTAAAACAAGAAATAAAACATTAAGGGAAATGGTTTAGGTATAGCATTCACTTGAACATAAACAAAAGCATGGAAGTTGAATTAATTATGAACTAAACATGCTTAAATATCGAAATAAAGGGTCCAATCTAGCCGCCTTCCGGGGTCAATTGGCTTCTCCTAACATAGCCTCTATGCTTCCACATTAGAACCATATACTAGGAGGTACTATCAAATAACAATCGATAACAATGAACCTTAACTAAGTCAACTTCCGTTCCTTGTTAGCAAAGATTCACCTTTAATCAACTAACAACATGCATTTTGCAAGTAGATTAAAGAATATCAAGCATATAAAGAATTTAATCACAAATAAATCAACTCTAAACCTAGAACATGCTCAAGATCCAACTACACTACAACCATCCCCTCAATGGGGATATTACTCACTAATCATGACAATAACAAGATTAATCAACAAATAATCAAGAATCAACATGATCAACAAGCAATGAAGGAAAATCAAAATAAGCAAATAAAACTAAATACAAAAACAAAGAAAGAGAGTAAGAGATTGCTCATTAATTAAAGATGAATATTTGCAAAGATTCAATCAAGCTCCTTCTTCAATATCCAAGTTCATCAATGGAAAAAACCCTCACTTTCTCTCTCTAAACTACTCTAATTCTAATCTAAACCTAGAAAGAGAAGCTCCCCTAAAACTAATTAGAGAGTAGAATAATGGATAATAATGTTCTTCCCCTAATTACCCCAAAAATGGGTATTTATACTAACTTCATAAAACTAGGAAAAATAGAAAAATAAAAGAAGAAAATAAATAAAGAAAGAAAAGGAAATAAAAAGAAAATAAAAGAGAAAATAAAAAAAAAAGAGAAAAGAAAATAAGAAAAGGAAAAGGAAAAGAAATAAAAATAAAAGAAAAAGAAAATAAAAATAAAACCCACCAATTCCCCCAAAAATCACGAACCATCAGACCCTCATTCCTTCTCTTCGGCTCCCTGATCTCCATTCATCACCATCACCACCATTCAACCGCCATTCACCATCATCAATCATCACCGTCGATCAGCTTCAATCAATCAAGGCCGTTAAATTTTCATTAAAACTCGCGTGAGAAGCTCGTGATTAACCCATAATTGCGCGCCCGCACAGACGTCACACAGAGGTGCACGATAGCTTCTGCCTCGACTCTGATTTTGGACTCAATTTGTGCGCCTTCTGACAGAGTTGCGCGGCCGCGAAGGTCTGGGTAGTCGCAATTGGAGTTGCGTTGATTGAAGCTGCTAATTGTTGGTGGTCGTTTTGTTGTTGTTGAGGTGGTGCGGGGGAAGGTAATTGTGGTGGCTGTGTACGGCTGGTTGATTGTGAGTTGTGGTTGTGATTGTTGGTGGTTGTTGGGGTTGCGCAAGGTGTGTGAATTGGAGCAGGGGTTGCTGCTGGTTGTAATTGGTGTTGCTGTTGGTGGTGTTGTGTGGTGGTTTCGGTGGTAATTTCTGGTGATGATTGGAGGTGGTTGATGCTGTGGTGTGTGTGTGGTGTTGCGGGGTGAAGCAAGGAGCAGGGCAGTGTGGTGGAGCTGGTGGTGGCTGGTTGAAACAGGGGAGTTTGCGCGTGAAGGCTGCGATGTGTGTGGAGCAGGGGAGAAGCAGGGGACAGTGAGTGGTGTGTGTGTGCGTGGCTTGTGGTGGAGGATAAGGTAGGGTGTGGTGAAGGTTTATGGGCAGCAGCTTGACTTGATTGACTCGGGTCTCGAACATCCAATGCAAACCACTTGACTTTGAAATCCGTGCTTCAACCCGAAAACATACTTACACAAAAACAAAAATACAAGTTGGAGAATCGAGACATAAAATAAGATAAATAAAATAGAAATAAATAAAAATGAAAATAAAAAAAGGACGAAATAAAATAAAACCAAGACAAATAAAATAAAATAAATAAAATAGAAATAAATAAAATAAAATAGGAAAATGGACTAAAACTAATAAAATGAAGAAAATAAACTAAAACACACCAAATTTACCAAAATAAACTAGAAACTTTATTAAAGAGAAAACAAGAGAATAAAAGGAAAAATAAGGAAAATAAACACGAAAATAACCTAAATACTACCCCTACGAGTGACATAAATATCACTTATCACCCCTGTATAAAGAACGACGAGACGATATCACATCTATGTAGTCACGTGCCCCTAGTCTTGAGATACGTGTACTCATCTTGTGGACAAAACTGCTGAGAGAGTTGCTAAATTTGTTCTCTCTCACTGGATTTGGATATGTTCCTCCAGTCCTGAGACATGTATTTCTATCTTCTAGACATCCGGCTCGAATGCCGAAACATTTAGGCTCGAATGCCGAAACATTTACACTCGAATGCCGAAACGTTTAGGCTCAACTGCCAAAAACACCTTTTTTCTCATCTTTTTACTTTGTTAAAGTCAAGCTAAAGTTTCAATGACATATCGAAGGACTTTTGACCAACGATGACATGATTTAGAGAAAATCATCCCCTTTGCTCCTTTTTTAAACCGATCTCTTCTCTTGATTTGACATCACCTAGAACACCTTTACTTGTAAAAGCAATCTACAAAAGCAAAGGATCAATCTAGATTCTTTAGCGAGTTAAGGCTAGAAATAACTTTTTTCTGGCCTTAATAGCTACTTGCTTCATACACTTAGCGAATCGAGGATCGTTTCTATATCCTTAACATTTCTGAAAGATTCTCTACTCTTTGAGAACTTCACAGAATGAGTCTCGGATTTATTTCCTTGACTACTTTGATCCTCGTCTATTCCAGACTCAATCAAATTGGGGGGCTAACTATAGACATCTACTTTTGGCCTCCTGTCCCGACAGGAAGTGCAATCACGATGAATAAAACCATCTTCGTGTTGGATCGAAGTGAAGAATGCTTATGGATAACTGGTTAAACCACAAAACACAAAAGACTAGCCCAAACCAAGAACACAGCCAAATAAAGTCCAATTAACTAAATCCGATCATAATTAGGCTTAAGCCCGTGCTTAAAACCCAATAATGACGGATTTAAGAGCGCCTAGGTTAAAATAAATATTGCCGTAGAAAATAATGCGCGCATCTCAAGGAGTCGCGTTGTGGTGGCGCGCGCAACTAATTCCATTGTGCATGACACACAGCACAACTAACAGAGTTACGCTCGCAGAAGATTCAGAATTTCAAAAAATTGGAAACTCGAATCTTTCTATAAAGACGGGCGCAAGACAATTATTTGCACTGACTACAGCAGCGCAACCAAATCACTTGCACTGGGTTGCCGCGCGCAACTCATCCAATTGCACGCGACAACTGCTGCGGCAGAATGTTCAAAAATCTAATCATATCCATTCCCTATAAATAGAGGCTTAACCCGAGGCTTAAACACACAGAAATTAACCCTAAACTCTGGCAGAAAACTTGTGAACTTGTGTTACCTAACCCCTCTTATCCTAAGCACTCACCCCTTTGATATTTTTTTTACTACGGTGGAGGTTCCCGAACAAGAAAGAGTCCATAAGTGTTCTAAACAGAAATCTAGCAAAGAGATGTGGTAAATTCCTGAGCACTTAGATAAATCACTTTTACTTTATTGTTTAAAAAAACTTTAATTAATTAATTAGTGTTCCTTGATCAACTTAAAAGGATTAATTAATCAATTCCACATAGTATCTTGCATTAAATAAGATTAGAATTGAATAATTAATTGTTGGTTGATTACTTAAGCCAAGGCGAATATTGTTTATTTTTTAACCTATTCACGAATTTGATTAAATAAAGAATAACGACTTTGCAATGTAATTCCTACATGAATTGATGTGTGTAAATAAAATCAACTAACTTAGTTTTAGGTATCGCGTTGCATATATTGTTTGGTGATGAAATTGTAAAAAGAGAAGAGCTAGTAGAGGCCGCACTAGGGCTAGGATAGCTATTCCCCCCTAAAGGGAACGTTATTTTAGTACCCTCACTCCTGAACTCATTTCTAGTTCATGTAGACCAATTTTGGCATGGGTAAACTTACGATTCGTGCTAATTATTCCATGAACTCCACATGGAAGAAAGGCATGAACAAGATTTATGAGTTTTCCTAGAACTCATTGGCGACTTCTACTTGTTTCTTATAAAAAAGCGTAATGACAGAATCAATTCTAATTCAAGGTCCCCCAAAAAGTTAGGAATTCAAATCCTACTACACCTTAACAAGTGTAAAGTCCTAGGCTTTTTTAAAGGGCTAATGGGTATTAGAGGAGAAGATCCCCTACGAGAGGAACACCCTCCTTACAGTAACGAACTGAACAAGTTCTCAAATAAACTAAAATATCAATGTTGCTGGATCGAGGCATAAGTGGCTCCTCGATCATAATACGTATCCATCTTTGATTTCATAGCCACAGATGATTGCTCAGCAGAAAAATCATCAAAATCCTATAAAAACCAAATCATAAATATCAAATTATATTATTATATAATCAGATTATATAAATCAGATTATAATCAGATTATATAAATCTGATTATATAAATCAGATTATAATAAGATTATATAAAACAGATTATAATCAAATTATATAAATTAGATTATAATCAGATTATAATTAACTTTAAAAAAAATCAGATTATAATCAACTTATAAAAATCAGATTGTATGGATCAGATTATAGAAATCAGCCACACTATGCAAAATCAAATTATATATAAAAGTCAGATCATAACTAAAAAAATCAGAATATTGATCTCATAATTTATATTAAAATCAAATTATAAATATTAATCTCAAAATTTACAAATCAGATTATAAGAAAATCAAAATAAGTAAAGTCAGATTTCATGATACAATAAAACAGATAAGGGAAGAAGTATTTACCTTCATAAAATCATCACAAGGTTCCTTCACAACCTCAGAATCAGTAGATTTGAGATTTACATTGCTTAATGAAGAATGAGATGCAACATAAGAATGGTATGATTCCCTTATAGAACGCTAACTTTAGAGAACTCAAGCTCATATTCAACACCAACCCCATAGATCATCTTGTAACCCCATTGGACACATTGAATCTTATATCATGGATTCAACACCACAGCAACAACCATAAATTTACTAAAATCAACCTAATACTTTCCAAATTTGTCAAGTAACTTGTTAGCCATTTTTTGCATAAAAAGATCTGAACTTCTCTTTTCAGTTTTTAACAACAGTCTAACCTTTAAAATATTAGAAAAGTAAAGATTGGAAGTAGGATATTTGGTTCCGGAAAGGCTAGTGTGACGTCATGAAAAACTTTCAAAAACTTGCATATTTTCTCTACTCTACCCCATTTTTCCATGGAAGGACAATGAACATAGTTGGCATCGACTTTTTGAAAGTGAATTAAAGCTTTTTTGAAATACAAAGCACTATCAAGCATCATGTACGTGGAGTTCCATCTAGTGGGAACATCTTGTTGTAAAGATCGAGTTGATTGAAGTTCAACATGTACTACACAACTTAAGAATCTGTGTTTCTAGCTTGAGAACTCTTACAATATTTAACACTCTCTCTAATCTCACACACAGCCCCATTAATCTCTTTTAAACCATCTTGAACAACTAGATAAATGAATCAAATCTATACTGGTATGAGGGAAGCAATGTAAGATTTTAAGATTTTAAGATAAATGAATCAAATTAATACCATTATAAGGGGGAGCACAACACCTTATATGAAAAAATTCCCCACCACAAATCAAATCAAGTTCCCCTTTAAGATTTTGAGCAACAACATTAAATGAAGAAGCATTATCTAATGTAATTGAAAATATGTTTATTTGAATACCCTATTCCTTTAACAACTCATACACATGATCACATAAATGAATACTGGTATGAGGGGGGCAATGTAAGAGAAATTTTGAATCTTTTCAATTGCTCTTTTTCCTTTTTATGCATCTTAATTCTTAAGCACATCAGATTTAATGGTGTTTCTTGTGACAAGTTTGAAATTAGGATTCAGATAAGAAAATAATCTCCTAACACCCTTATACTTCAACTAAATTGAAAAGGCAGATCATGCTCAACAATAGCAAGACACAACAATTCACAAAAATAGGTAGCATCAAATTTATGCATTCTACAACTAGAAGATGTTTTCTCTAAAATCATTTGACGAACATCCCTAAATGACCTTTGTTTACAATTTTTAAGATGACGATGAAGATTTCCTTTTCCATTCTTACTATCACCATTAAAGCATACACCACACTTTTTACATTTGCAAATCAAATTACCATTTTCATCAAGCTCTTCCAAAAACTGAAACAACTCCCAAATCAAACATCAGAAGAAAGGCAACGTTGGCATTTCTTACCAGTTAGAAGCACACGAGGTTTTTTAGGGGAAGCTTTGTGGCTTTTTCTCTTTCCCTTACCATCCATTGTTGAATCAATTTCTTCCTCCTCTCCGGAAAAAAGTTCTTGAATATTGTACAGTTGAATGTAATTACTTCCTGCCAAATTACTTTAACTAGAATTACTTCCTTTATCATCCAAAAAATTGGATACTTGTAAATAAACAAAAAAAATCAATTCATATAATCCAGAACAAAATCAATAATTCAATTCGTATAATTAGTAAAATGCTTACATCAATTAGTATAATTACATAAAATCAACAACTAGCATGAAAATAACAAAATCAATTCGTATAATCCATAAATAAATTCATACAATTACATAAAACTAGCATAAATTCGCATAAATCCATAAATCAATTCGTATAATTGCATAAACCAGCATGAATTTGCATAAATTTGCGTAAATCAATTCGTATAGTTACATAAACTAGCGTAAATTCGCATAAATCCATAAATCATTTCGTATAATTACATAAACCAGCATAAATTTGCATAAATCAATTTGTATATACTTTTAAAATAACAAAATTAATTCTTATAAACTCATAAATTAAGAACAGTAAGCAAGAAAAATACAGTATGAGAGTGAGAAGATAACAATTGTAGTCAAATTCAATAATTGTGAAGACTTGAAGAACTCTGATTCAACAATGGTGAAGTGATTTTAGGGTTTTTGAGTGTCCCTTTATTAAGCTACAGTGTCGTTTTTGAGGAGAGAGAAAATTAAAGAGAGAGAAGTGGGTAAAACGGCTGAAGGAAAATGAGTGTAGAAAATGAGAATTTAGGGTTTTCATTTTATATGTGGAAGCCTCTTAGGAATTTGGGATGGGCTAATTTACACTTTTAAAGCATTTTACAATTTTTTTTTTTTTACTTAAAATAGTTCGGGTTATCAGGTCGGGTTCGGGTTGACCTGACCTGATTTTGACCTGAAATTTAATTCGGGTTAAGTGGGTTGTTTTCGGGTTGAGATTTTCAAACTTAACCTAACCCATTTAATTTTGGGTTCGAGTTCGTGTCAACCCATTGAAGTTTTTGAGTCGAAATTCTCAACCCTAACCCGCTTTTTTCGAGTCGAGTTTTCGGTTCGGGTCAGTTTTTGCCAGCCCGACATATGCCTCTCCTAGAAAAGATCATCAAATTGTTCATTCTCTTCCAACTTGTAGTGCTTGATAATTGCCAGCCAATCTTTCTCAAATTCTTCCACAGTAAAGCTCTCGTATATAACAGCTTTCAACGACCTCTTAAATTTCTGGTACTTGCCACGTATTGTGCACAGACAGTAAATTGTAAATAGTAAGATAGTGTACGTATATCTTTATTTCTACATAATTGCGAAAATGTAGGATTATTTAATCATGTCAAAGATATGAAACAACGGTGACTAGGGATGACAAACTAGTCCGAATCCGCCCCTAGTCCGATCCGATCTGAAGAAAACAAAATCCAAACCAAATCCGAGAAACAAGTATCCGAATCCGACTCCGTTTAAAAAATCCGACTATGAGGCAAAGGAGGGTCGGAGTTGGAGTCTACTTAGAATCCGACTTATCCGATCCGACTCTTACTTTTTCATGTACTTATATATTGTTTATCATTCAATTTATGAATTTATTGGTCTTTAAAGTTGATTATATATTGGTTGCTATTGATAATTGGGTCAAAATTACTTTTAAAGTCGGAGTCGGAGTTGGATCGGGGCAGAGAAAGGATAGAAATTTAAGTCAGATCGGAGTTGAATTCTCGGAGTTAGATGTCGGAGTCGGAGGCGAAGGCAAATAAAAAATCCGACAGCTTGTAGGGTCGGAGTCGGATTTTGCAAAATCCGATCGGAATTCGACCCATTGCCATCCCTAACGGTGACCAATAACTTACAGGTGCATTTTCAAAGCTTCTCTGGGAACTTCTTCGTAATGTGCCATATACACCATTGATGGCGGGAGTTTGGTACAATTTCAGCTAATGGCTTCCTCGTTGCTGTTGCTTGGTCTGTAAGTATGGCCAATGGAGCCTTGTTCCTCATACATTGTACCCACTGACGGAATACCCAAGACTATGTGTCGCAATGTTCACGAGAAACACGAGCACAGCTGAGTATAATCGACTGACCGTGATGGTTCACCCCAACAAAGTTTGCAAATGGAAGTTCATATTCATTTGTTAGATAAGTAGCGTTGAAGCACACAACATCCCCAAAATCTTCATACGCAGCTCCGACTCCGTGCATCGACCTAGATGATGTCCTTCAGGTGACCTTGTGCATCCAAACGGTGAGCGTGATAAAAGTTTGAATTATTGGCTTGCATATTAACAGTAACACATCATTTCTGCAGCGTCACCGCCTTCCATTTGAAGCCTCCTCGCCTTATACATCTCATGTTGAATTTCCTTCACACTCGGTACCACCCTCTGTTGAGATAAACCTCCATGAATTTGAGATACAAGTACACCCTGTTCGCATAAGTTTTCTAACTGCTTTCGAATAGAAGAAGCGTAATTCTTCATTTTATACTCCTTCACCAGCTTAGATTTGCTCGGGGTAGGATTATGATTCTTATTTTCATTGTTCACTTCTTTTATAACCCATTCACTTTCCTCGTTAATACTAGCATATATCGTAGCGCAATATTGACACCTTTTGGAGGACCTCTTCCCCTTCTTTAGCTCATTTTGTCCTATAACCTCATTCACCTTACAACCATACCCGGACACTTCCATCGCTTTAGCCCTCTTCTTAGCCTCTCTTAGCGCCCTCATGTTAGGTGCACCCCAGCATTCACATCGCCATCTTGACCCCCTACGCTCCTTAGTTTTCTTTGAAAAATTTCCTTGAACGTAAGTAACCCTGAATCCTTTTTGCTCGGCGTATTGTATATAATATATCACAATATCCTGCTAGGATCCAAAAACCATACCCACCCTCGGTGGTTCTACAACGGTAACAACATTAACCCGGTTGTTAGAGAAAATAGTCTCAATTGTCTAGATCGGAGATGAGTATACAACAGGGTTACTACTTGAAATTTCTCTCACAGCACGATCAGGGATTTGCAACAACGACTCACCAACAACAGAATCAACCGTGTTACTGTCAGGCTCAGTACTGACAGGAATCGATTCGAAACATATGAATTTAGGGTTATTCACTACAAGAAAACAGCTTAATACCGACGGACTGCTTCCGACGGACCCATTATTCCGTCGGAAAAAACGAAATTTCCGACGGGTTTTTTTTCCGTCGGATATTTCCGACGAATTAAATAATTCTGTCGGAAATCCGTCGGAAATTTCCGACGGAAAATAAATCCGTCGGAATATATGACTTTTCCGACGGAAATTCCGTCGGAAAGTACAATTTCCGACGGATTTTTAATCCGTCGGAACTTTCCGACGGAATTTTCCGTAGGAACAAATTAAAAAAAAAAGAAATTTTTTTTTAAAACCCTAATAACACCTTCCGCCTCCACTCCTTCTTTTTTCCCCCTTCACTTTCTCTTTCCACTTCTCCTTCCTCTCTCCTCTTCTCTTCTCCTTCCTCTCTCCTCTTCTCTTTCCTCTTCGTTCTCCCCCTCTTCGCTGTTCGTCTTCTCCTTCCCCCTTCTCTCTCCTGTTCGTCTTCTCCTTCCCCCTTCTCTCTCCTCTTCTTTCCCCTCTTTACCTCCCACGCACAACACCAACAACAACACCACGAACAACGAACAACACCAACATCAACACACCATCGCCGGCATCAACATCAACCAATTTTTGTGGCCAAATTTCGCCCTTTCTCTCTTCTCACGAAGAAAACAAAGGTTTTTAGGCCAAATTCGACCACAATAACTCTAGATCTAGAGTTTTTGTGGTCGAATTTGGCCTTCTAAACCCAATTTCGAGGTTTATTATGTCGAATTAAGGTATTCTTTGAGTTTTTGTGTTGATTTTGTTGTGTAAATTTTCGTTTTTTTGGGTGCTTTTCGTTTTTTGTGGGTCAATTATCGTTTTTTGTGGGTTAATTTACGATTTTGTTGTGTTGATGGTGTCGGTGGTTGTGTATGGTGGTGGGATAAGGTCGGTGGTGGTATGTGGTTGGGTCTGGGATAGGATCGGTGGTGTCGGTGGTCGGATGTGGTGGGTTTTATGGGTTAAATGGGTTAAGGTGGTGGTAGATCTGGTTAATTGGGTTAGGGTCGTGGTGGTGGGTGGGTTAGGGTTGGACGTGGTGGTGGGTGGTGGTGTGGGGTGGGTTTTTATTTTTATTTTTGGCTTGTGGGGTGGCAGTGGGGGTTGGAAGTGGTGGTAGGTGGTGGTGTGTGGTAGGGTGGGGTGGGTTTTTTTTTATTTTTTTTGGCAGAAGTTTCCGACAGAAAATCCGTCGGAATTTTCCGACGGATTTGTTTTCCGTCGGAAATTTACGACGGACGTTTCCGGGCCCCAATTTGTCTTCCGATGCATGATTTCCGTCGGAAATTTCGTCGGAAATGTGTTTCCGACGGAAATTTCGTCGGAAAATGCCATTTTTCCTACAAAGGGTTTTCCGACGACATATTCCGACAGAATTCCGTCGGAAACCCTATTTCCGACGGAAAATAGGGTGTTTCAAGGAATATTTTCCGTCGGAAAACGACACTTTTCTAGTAGTGATTATCATCACCCAAACTAATTCCACCAACAGAAGTAACAACACTTCCTCTATTATCGCTTCATCCATAATCGTATCCATATATAGTTCAACACTGATCTGCCTACAAGTTGAATCGAGTAATTTTACATAAATAAACTTATTATACATCAAACCATATTATATTCAATAAAGGAGATAGGAAGTTAAACTTACTTGAAACTTGCTAATTGCTACCGCCGGTTTACCACTCATCCCTTAATTTATATTGAGTAACTTTAATCATCTTACAATATAAATCAACTCAGAATACTATAGCTTGAAAATCGCTACGAAGGGAAGTACCATTTCCATTCTCTTATAGGTTGAAAATCGCTACAAAGGGAAATCGCTATAATAGCTCAGGGCAATAATGTTTTGCATGGTGATTTCAAAATTTGCTACAGTATATTGTATAGTAACCAACCATAGTTAACAAGGGTTAACTTGGCGTGAAGTTGCCATCCAATTTGCAAGTTAACGGAGTAGTTGGTGAGCTGTCAATTTCGTTGAACTAATTAAGGGGCTTGTATTTGCTTGGTATTTACGGTTCATGCCATTAGATAAACGAATTTCGCAAATCTGGGGCATGAACTTGTATTTGTCGAGAGCACAACTATCAAGAACTAAATCTAATCTGTACAATTCAACTCTATCTTACATCATAAATGACGCCTTATATTAAACAACTATGCGCATAATACTACGTACATAATATATAGTATATTACTCTAATCAAATATGATTGCGATTGAATTACTCTTTTTGACTAATGGGTATGTATTCTTATTCTTATATGTAAACTTTTTTTTTTTTTTTTTTTTTTTGAAAGAAATTCTTATATGCAAACTTATTTACCT
Organism: Chenopodium album; assembly: GCF_948465745.1. Classification (NCBI taxonomy): domain Eukaryota; kingdom Viridiplantae; phylum Streptophyta; class Magnoliopsida; order Caryophyllales; family Amaranthaceae; genus Chenopodium; species Chenopodium album. The sequence continues at coordinate 40,630 of NW_027665203.1, forward strand.
ACAATAATTTGATGGAATACCAGAAATAAGTTAATTTATTTATCTACAATAATATGATGGAATAACATTGTAGGCGTACCTTTCAAGGTCTTTAACAAATGATCGTTGTCTAAGGTTAAACCTTGGTCTTGATTTTTAGCTAGAGCTGGTGCTGATAACGTGCTAAATATGGAAGAGAAAATATAGAGAGATGGGAGAAATTTGTTACGTTCTGTATATTATTCCATATAGTATGGGATATATATACATGTATTTTATCTAGGGTTCCATCATTGAATAAGTTCAAATTCTAGAATATTCCTGATGATACATGAGATAATAGTCATCCATATCTAGATGTTTCATAACAAATCTCTCTTACTATTCATTTATTCAATATTCACTATTGAACAGTCAATAAGTTAAGGGATATGACGGCCCTACTAGATTATTATTACCATTATTAACATTATTATTGTTAAGCATACGGAAAAAAAAAAAAAAAAAAGGGATACGACGGCCCTACTAGATTAGAATTAATGGATACCATGATACAACGTCAAAGCAAGGCCCCTTGGTGCAAACGACATGGATGATACGCACATAAGAAGACGCATAATTTTGTAGTATGGTGATACTAGTCGACATAAGTAGTAAAAGACTTGCGAGTTTGCGACGACTGCATCATCATTGACTTGGTCAATTATAGTGAGGAGTCGATCTCCTCCAACCCTCCATTATCCACTCTCTTTGATCAAGTTTATAGAGAGCATTGTATTTATCTCTCTCTTCATTCTTAGAGTTTTTCTGAATTGTTTAAGGAGGAAGCCATGAACAACTCAACTACAGCCACTTGTCGTATGTTGATCTTTACTCTTATCTTTACTGTTTTCTTGTAATATATTCTCATAAGTACTTGTTTTCTTGCATGCTTAACTATGTGATTAATTAGACTCCCAATTGGATTATATTTAGATGGGATCGTACGTGATCAGGTTGTTTGACTTTTTTTTTTTTTTTTTTTTTTTTTTTGCTATATTTACAATTTTAGGGATGCGTTTTCTTTCTATAAACCTAGATGAACTGCAATTACTACATAAGAATGTTAATTTGTAAATGTCATGTGTTGTACATTTATTGGTCCAAAAAATTAAAATAGATCCCTCCCTATTTCCAATACTCAATCCCTCCATCCCAGCCCCACATAAAATCACCCCTTCACTTTCCCCACCTCGAAAATCACCCTCCCCTTATTTGTAGTAGGAATTTCTATCTCTCTCTCTTTCCTAAACCAAGCACCCGCTGGTTTTGATGGTGCAGGGGGCTTGGGTTGGTTTCAAGATGGTGGTTTGTTAGGGTAGTTTTGAGTTGGGGGATTTAGGGCGATCGGGGAGTTTTCATGGTGGAGGGTTGGATTTTTGGGGTAACATGGTGGAGGAATGGTGTTGGGGGCTTGGGGCTGGATAGGAGGGTATAGATTAGTTTTAATTTAGTTTAATTTTTTGTTTATTTTGGACCACTTACAGATCAACACGTGTTAAAGTAGTCTGTTTTAAGAAATGCACCACCACATAGTTGGGAGTACAAAAAAGACAAAGGTTAAAATTGAGATTTTTATTTGTTGCTCCGTAATACCAATTTTCCACAACTTTGTTAATGCTTTATATTTGCCCGCCTCAATATGCTACTTCGTATAAAAAATTTCATACTACTACTAGATATAAGACATTCTATGTTAGACGTTAATTAAAGATAGTGAAACACAATTTGGTATAAATGTTGAAATTATAATAGAGCTAATCGGTGGAGATGGTACATTCAATGTGAATGGAATCGAAAGTTTTGGAAAAGAAGTGAACTGGGCAACATGCGGGCGGTCATATGTAATAGTCTCCATTTTCGGCCCACAAAACAGTGGTACGTTTTTTGTTTTTATTACTGTACTAGCTTATATATTTGCATTTACGGAGTATTTTTTATGAAGCATTTTTTGTGCTTATTATAACGACCATTTTGAATACAAAATTTTTACAAAATTCAATAAATTTTGTCCATTGTCTGTCTCTTTTTTATTGGATATTTAGGAGAAAATACAAATTTATCTTCTTGATCAACAAAATATGTTTATCAAATGGTTAAAATGTAAATAAATTAACAACTTTTTATCAAATATGAGACCTACAATTGTTGATTTATTTACAGCTATATCATGTTGAGTTGACAAAGTTGTTGATTTATTTACAATTTTGGCATTTGACAAACAAAATATGTTTATCTGAGTGATAAACTAGGAATTCCTCGATCACAAGTACCTTGCTAACTGTAACTTGTGTTTGGTATTGTAGGGAAAAGTACACTATTGAACCATTTATTTGGAACCAACTTCAAGGAGATGGATGCGCGTAAAGGAAGGTTAGCTATTAAAAGCTCATGCTGTTTTCGGGTAATAAAGTGAAAAAAGTCCGTAAATTGAAAGCTAAATACTTCGTATAAAGCTTAGAAAATACTTTATTGTGTCTTAACTTAGGGTCTGTTCTCTTCAGCTTATTTTCAATTCAATTCAGTTCAGCTCCAATCAATTCAATTCAATTCAGTTCAGTTCTTATCTTAATTTTCTTCTTTCATAAAATATTAAGTTCAGTTCAATTCAATTCTGTTCAGCTTTAATAATTTCAGTTCAGTTCAGTTTAGCTCATTTCAGTCAATCAGAACAGTCCCTTACTACAAGTACTAGCAAGATGAGAATACAAAGTACATTCCTTGGCTGACGTTTGATGGTTTTCACTTTTTACAAACAATACTTGCTTTTAATTGGTTTTTGTGAATAAAAATTAAATTAGTTGAAACATAATCGTTGAAGCCTTGTTCAATTCATCTCGACACAATCTACATACTAATATATACTTCCTTCATTTTATAGTACTTGCAACACATTTCTTTTTCATAGTTGTCAATGCAATATTTCAATTATTAATATATTTAATTACCAATACTTATAAATCATAATCATTTGATACTAAAATAGAGACAAATCTAACAAGATCCCACATTATAACTATCTATATGTTAGCTTAGTTAATACGAACAAGATACCAATTATTAGTTGAGACGAACACTACAAGAAGCGGGTGATCGAATTGTATGTGAGTTCCTAATGACTTATTTTGCGGAATGTAAAACAGAAGGTAAAGGAACTTGCAATGCACACAAAGTTTTACGAGGATACCTTTCAAGGTCCAACTAGAAGTAAAACCTCGACTCTCTTACGGATTTCCAGAACCAAATCAATCTACTATATATAATATAGGGTAAACACACAAGTTACAACTTATATTATTATACTCAGACCTTTACTCACAAGTTTCAGACTGAATTTGCTACACAGTAGGTCCCTAATCTACCTAACCTAAGTCCTAAGTAAGATTTACTCGTACTCCTTGAGAACTCTAACTCTCAGCTTTAACCTAGAAGCCTACGACTCAGTATGCAAAGAAGTAAATCTCTCTCTCACTCACTCACACACACACACACACACACACATACACACACACACACATCCAATAACCCAACTGATATAATAAATTGACCCTAGTATATGAAAGGTAAGCTATGCATGAAGCCTGAAACAAACATGACAAAGTGATATACTAGGCAAACTTACACAAATATGCACACTACGATTCCTTCATACATAAACTCACTGAAAAATATGAAATGTGATGACTACGATTTATATAAGACTAGCTCATATAGAAAGTAGGGTTTTAAAAAGATAATTAAGTTATTTTTCCAAAATCACAAAACATGGTTTTAAGTAAATCTATTTCAAAGAAAATCTATTTTAGAAAAGTTAAACTTATCAAAGATAAGTAATGAAAAGGATAATATCTTTTGACATTGAGTTTTTAAGAAATAAAGCACTTTAGAAAATCTTTTCTTAAAAACTTATCTTTTTAACCTTTCCTATTTTAAGCTTGCCAAGCCCTTTTGTCACGTTTCTAATAGATTTTCACACATAAACTTAACAATCATATTTACAGCTAATCTAAGAGATAAAAACCTGCTTCGCCAATATCTTGTAAGCCAACATACTTGGGCTTCACACAATCCATGACTAAGTCCTGCTGTCACTTTACTTCTAGTTCTCAACTGGAACTTTGTAGGCCAAGTTCTTGTGAAACTTGCTGCCTCTAACGCAGGCCAAATTGAAGTTCTTAACTTGCTATTTTCAAGTTCCTATTAGGGAACTCAATTAGTTCTTGTTAGAGAACTCTCCTTCTATATTCTTTAACCTTTCCTTGGAACCTCTTCATGTCTTCTTAATTTAGATTTGACCTGTTCTAATCACAACACTTAGAGAACTCTCATTAGTTGAAATTTGATGATTTATATTCATCATTATCAAAACCTTTAACCTTCAACAAGATGGAACATAATCGTTGAAGTCTTTTTCAATTCATCTCTATACAATCGATATACTAATATATACTTTCTCCATTTTATAATACTTGCAACACTTTTCTTTTTCATACATGTCAATACATTATTTCAATTGTTAATATATTTAATTACCAATACTTATAAATCATAAGCATTTGATACTAAAATAGAGACAAATCTAACAAGATCCCACAATTTAACTATCTATATGTTAGCTTAGCAATCATCAAACTAGTCAAAGGAAAGGATATAAATAATTTCAAAATCAAAATGTTGCAACTTATGTATATGTATATGTATATGTATATGTATATATATTATGTATTTATATATATGTATGTATGTATGTATATATATGTATGTATGTATGTATGTATATGTATGTATGTATGTATGTATGTATGTATGTATCACTACTAGAAAAAGGCCCATTTCCGACGGAAAAATTCCGTCGAAAACACCTTAAAATCCGTCGGAAAAAGTTGTCGGAAAAGCCGTTGTAGGAAAAACCACCTTTTCCGACGAAAATGCCGTCGGAAACACTATTCCGACGGAGTTTCCGACGGAATTTTTTGTCGGAAGACAATTTCTGGTACCTGCGAATTCCGTCGGAAACTATTTTCGGGAAATTAAAAAAATACGCCGTGCCACCACCGGCACGACGAATCACCACCTCCAACCACCCACAAAGGCTGTCAACCCCAACCAAACCAACCTTCTCAAACCCTAACCCACTGCCACCACCGCCACTACAACCCGCCACCACCGCCACTACAACCCACCACCACCGCCACCCACTAAATTAACCCACACCACAAAACCAAACCTAAGCTAGACCCAAACCCCTAACCCAGACCCGACTTACCCAGACCCAAACCCCTAACCCAGACCCGAGTTACCCGGACCCAAACCCCTAACCCAGACCCGACTTACCCAAACCCAAACACAGATCCAAACCCCCCAAACCCAGACCCGACCTAAAACACCCAAACACCTAACCCAGACCTAAACGAACCTTCTCTCACCACCCAAACCCTAACCCTAACCTTAGCCTTGGCGGCACCCACCACCACCTCCCTCGACCCACCCTTAAACTGACCCTAAAACCACCAACGAGCCACCAGAACCACCAAATTTCAAAAAAAAAAAAAAACAAACAAAAGAAAGAACATTAAAAACATCAAAGCATACCTTTAATTATGAAATTAGCTTCGAATTTCACCAAATTTTGGTTAATAAGGCTTAATTCGACAATAAAAACTCTAGATCTAGAGTTTTGATTGTCGAATTTAACCTTAAAACCGTATAAAATCAAAAATACGAAGGAGAGGACGTAGGGTCGGAGAGGAAGTACGAAGGAGAGGCTCGTAGAGGAAGAACGAAGGAGAGGAAGTACACGAAGGAGAGGGTCGTGGGTGAGAAAGAAGGGGGAGAAGATGAGGAAGCCATAGATGAGAGAGAAACAGCAAAAGAAAGGAGAGAGAATGAAAAGGGGGAAGTGAAATAAAACGGCTAAGGGGTGAAATAAAAGGAGGGCTGCTTTTAGAGTTTGAATTTTTTTTTTAAAAATATTTTCCGACGGAATATTCCATCGGAAATTTCCGACGGACTTTAATTCCGTCGGAAAATTACATTTCCGACGGAATTTTCCGTCGGAAAGCTTATATATTCCGACGGATTTATTTTACGTCGGAAATCTCCGACGGATTTCCAACGGATCCTAATAATTCGTCGTAAATGTCCGACGGAATAAAAATCCGTCGTAATTTCCTATGTTTCTGACGGAATTAGGTATCCGTCGGAATCAATCCGTCGGAAATAGGCCTATTTCTAGTAGTGGTATATATGTATGTATGTATATATATGTATGTATATGTGTATGTATATGTATATGTATGTGTATATATATGTATATATATATATGTATATATATATATACATATATATATATATATATATATATATACATATATATATATATATACATATATACATATATACATATATATATATATACATATATATATATATATATATATATACATATATACATATATATATATATACATATATATATATATATATACATATATATATACATATATAATATGTATATATACATACATATATAATATGTATATATATATATATACATATTATATATGTATATATATATGTATATATGTATATATATATATGTATATATATATATATATATGTATATATATATATATATGTATATATATATATATATATATATATATATATATATATATATATATATATATATATATATATATATATATATATATATATATATACACACACAACGGATATACTTTCAAAATATTGCTTTAACAATTAGTAAAATATAATTAAAAATAGGAAAATTTGGATTTTGGTACCTCGAAAATGGGAGTAATTGAATTTTATTACCCATCTAAAATTATATTTTAAATTGGCACCTCAAAAATGACTAAACTATAGATATCAGTACTTCCGTTAGCATTCTGTCAACTTTGCCGTTAGTGGGTCCCATTATCTAATTATTTAATAATTTAATTTATTAAAAAAAATATTTAATTAAAAAAAACTTTAAAAAAAAATTTAAAAAAAACTTTAAAACATAATAAAGAAACATAAGCATGTGAATAAGGGACAGAGGGAGTACATATATAATCTGAGTTTGTTGACTAGTACCTTCTAATTTTAAAAACATCAAAAGTTACCACCTTCTTGCCCCCCAATTACCACGTGACGTCATTTTGGGCTCATTATTTTCCTTTTCTCCCTATTTCTCTCACATTTCTCATTCCTAACTCGATTCTCATCCCCTTCCACTTTTTTCCCATGTGAATAAGGGACAGAGGGAGTACATGTATAATCTGAGTTTGTTGACTAGTAATATAATCATGCGATTCATGCCCATATAAGCAATAATAGTAAAGTACCTATATATACAGCGAAAAAGTAAAATATATAAGTTTGTTCTTCTTGTCAGATCTGCGACCACCAAAGGTATTTGGCTAGCAAGATCATGTGATGGCATGGAGCAGCCCTTAACTATAGCAATGGATGTGGAGGGTGCCGACAGTCAAGAAAGAGAGGTAACCGGATCGCCGTCACCGTTGTATCATTCATCGATTTTGAATCACTTTGATGCTCTTGGCATAAATTCATGTAACAACCTATTTTCCTCAAGTATGCTCATTCTCTTGCATTTACTAGGATGATACTGCTTTTGAGAAACAAAGTGCTCTCTTTGCTCTTGCAGTTTCCGATATAGTGCTTATAAACATGTAAGTTTGTGAAATACTTACTTTTATTATTATTATTGTTGTATTTCCTTAATTACATACATGATTATTTCCACTGATCTAAATCTTTAAATTTAGGTGGTACAATGACATTGGACGTAGAAATGCAGCATGTAATCCTTTACTAGAGACTGTGTTTCAGGTGCTTTCTCTGCCTCTTAAGGTGGTAACTTTTGATGTTTTTGAAAATAGAAGGTGGTAATTTTCCAAAAAAAAAGTAGAAGGTGGTAATTGCTAAAATGGACATTACAGAAAGTGATAATTGGAGGGCAAAAAGGTGGTAACTTTTGATGTTTTTGAAAATAGAAGGTTGTTAATTTAGATGAACTACTACGAGAGGGGGGGTGAATAGTAGTAAGTTCCAATCGAGGAACTTAAGCGGAATTAAACAATAAAAACGTAAAGAAAACTTAAAGCACACATCAAGTTTTACGAGGAAACCATCCAGTGCCTAATTGGAAGTAAAACCTCGGCCCTATTGGGACTTATAAACAAATTTCACTATAATAGGCAACTCTCCTAGTACAACCTATTACACAGACCTTTGCTTGCAAGTTCCACCACAGACACTTGACTCTATGATAGGACACTTCCTACCAGACCTAAGACACTTCTCAGGACCCTTTTCTCCCCTTACCCAGGACACTTCCCAGGTGACCCAAGACACTTCTCAGGTACCTTTCACTCTCTGTGCACTCACAGTCTTCACTCGAATTTTAGAGAATTCAAACTCATACACTTGTGTGAATTTAAGAGAATTCACGATCTCACCCCAAAACCAATTACAACTCAAAGACACACTCTAACACATAAATGGAAAGCTACACATGAAACCCGAAATCAAAATGATAAAGCTTAAACCTTTGGCAAACTTACTCTTAAGCACTAAGTGGTTTTCACGCTTAAAACTCTCACTTTGCTAAGCTGAAATACTTATATATTTATAGGAGTTCCTCAGCTTCTCAAACTAGGGTTTTCGCAAACAAGATAGATCAAACACAAATCTGATCTTATCTTCTATAAAACCGAGTCCAAACAGATTTAAATTCGTTTTTATAAAAACCAAATTTAATCAAATTCGTTTTTGTTAAAAGATAAGATTTTATAAAAAAAGATAAAACCAAGTTAAACCTGATTTTAGATAAAATCAATTAAGTACTTTTTTATAAAACTCATATTTATCTTTTACGAATTAGTTAGTTTGCCAAGCTCTATCTGATTTCTAATAAGTTCCAGGCATAACAGTCATTTATATGTTTACATCATCTTACGAAAACAAACTTATCTTTTATACAACTATAAGTTATGAAGTCCATCTTCTTCGGTTGATATCTTGATCTTTGCGTTGATCCTTGATTATTGAGGCTTGCCCCAGCATTACACCAGAACCAGGTCGTTACAACCCGTTTGAAGTTCCTAGTCAGAAACTTCGGGAAGTTCCATTGCTGAAACTCTTCTTCTGTTCTTTACTTGTCCTCATGGATCTTCTAAAGTTTCTTTGTTCCAGTTCCTACTTCACCCCTCTACGCTTACTGAACCTGCCAACATCACAACACTAGAAAATCCTTATTAAAAGGAAGTTTGCTCAATTCTTAGTATCATCATCAAAACCTCATAAGGGTCAACAAAGGTGGTAATTTTTTTTTTAAAAAAAAATACAAGGTAGTAATTGCTAAAATAGACATAATAGAAGGTGGTAATTGTCAAAATTTTTATTAATTAATTATGTATGTAGTTCTTTAATTAGAATGGAGTATTCCTTAAGTAATGTTTTTCAAGGTTCTAAACATGATAAAATCATTACGTTTGCCGTTTGATGGTGTTAAGGTCATGAGGCGATTGTTCAAGGCTCGTAGGATCACTCTAATTTTTGTAATACGTGATATGACAACGGTGAGTTTGTCTTTTTACATATAACGCAAGTGTGTATTTAATTATATATATGAGCTGAGGTATTATTGACAACTTTGCAATTTTGAGCAATTTTTTTTTTTTTTTTGGCTTTTCATATCAGATGACACCTTTTGAAACAATTAAACCGGTTATTGAAGAAAATATTCAAAAGGTAATGTGAAAAAAAAAAAAAAAAGAAATTTACTAATGTATGACATTATATTTTACATTATTTATTTATAATTTTTTAAAAATTTTGCAAGATATGGGATTCGGTTTCCAAGGCACCAACCCAAGAACATATTCCTTTAAGTCAGCTTTTTGAGGTAAGTAAGTAAACCTTTCATTTTTTATTTATTTATTTTTTTTGAACAAAAACCTTTCATTTTATTTAGCTAAATTATACAACTCTTCCCGTCAAAAAAAAAAAAAAATTATACAACTCTTCTTTGATACTTATACAACTACTCTTTTTTTTTTTTTTTTTTTTTTTTTTTTTTTTTGGGGGGGGGGGAGGGGAGGTTGGCTGGTTTTTTTTTTTTTTTTTTTTAATATTTGGACCAATTAGGACTTGACATGTGTCAAATGACCTGATATAATAGGTCATTGACTTTTGTTGACCGGTTAGGGATTGTAGAAAAAGAATAACTCCCAAAGTTCGGATTATTCTAGAATAATCCAAAGTTGGGATTATTATAGCAAAATTGATGAAAGTTGGGATTATTATTTCTAATTTTTCCTAAAAGATCGATAATTATACAACTCTTCTTTGATACTTATACAACTCTTCTTTTTTAATTTTTTTTTTATCAAGTGTTATAAATTGACTTTTTGTATCATTGTTCACACATTAACTTTGACTTGCTTGTAGATTAAAGTCGTTGCTCTTTCTCACTATGAACATGAAACAAAGAAATTCAAAGAAAAGGTGTGGCATTATTTATTGGTTGAGTACAGTATTTTGATTTTCTTAATTAAAATTATTAATTAAAGCTGTCTAATTGAGTTCATGTAAATAATGGGCATATCAAGGTTGATAGTTTGAGGCAACAAATCAAACACTCAATAGCTCCCGGAGGATTTGTCGAAGACCGTGATAAAGTTGTACCAGCTTCATCTCTTCCTCTCAGTATGCAACATATTTGGAAAACTATTAAGGAGAACAAGGACCTTAATCTTCCTGCAGTCAAAGTAATCATGAATGCTAAACAAATTAAACTAGTAATGTGAACGAGATTTGATTCTTTTTGTTGAACTTATTAATGTAATTGTTATTGTACAAATAATTTAAAATTTCAGGTCATGGTGTCTAATATTCGGTGTCAAGAAATTGCTGATGAAAAATATAGGAAGTTTACCCAAAATCAGGTATAAAAACCCAAATACTCAACATCCCCACTTTCGATTTTCTTGTTGGTCTACTACTCTGCTTAAATTTCGTTGGCCTTTCTGTTACCATTTTTTCAGGATTGGCTTGAACTCAAAGTAGCCTCACAATCTGGCCTTGCCTCTAAATTTGGAGAAAAGCTCAATTCAATCATCGTTCATTGTTTATGCGAGTTAGTGTCTATATTTCCCTCAAAAATTATACTTGTCTGAATATGTTATGGTTTTGTACACTTTTAATTTTTATTCAATTTTTTTTTTTTTTTGGTAAAAAAGGCACTTAATTAGCGTAAACTAAACATTACAAACTCTAGTACAATTGTCTATATCAAAAGGTCCATACAATAACCAGGGGGTCGGGAAGCATCCTAGTTACGATTCATTTCATAGTCTAACATGTACACTATTTATGTAACCTTTGAGTTTATTTAATTTTGGGGTTTATATTTAAAGAAGCAATGTAGTCATAGATGTAAGTATCAATGTACCATTTTTTTTTTTTTTGACAGTGAGAGCAAAAAAAGAAAAGCACAAGCGAAAATTTAAAAAGCCAAAAAAAGACCCTCGTGCACGAGCCTTTCCTGCTAACCAGTGTAAAAAAGACCCTCGGGAAGCACGTGCCCCTCCCCCACGGAGTAAAGGAGCGTCATAATCACGAAAAATCTAACCAACACCTGCCGAGTTATCGGGGGATGACCAAGACCCATCACAAATCAAATAAATATCAAACCCCGATGTGAGGTCCCCAGCAAGCTTGGCAGCAAACCCCGAATCAGCTGGCCTAGGGTTAAGGACCCAAAGCAGAGGAGTGAAGGTGAGAATCCTGAATGAGCTTGCATCCCCTGCACCAGAAGCAAGAAGTAAAACATCATCAAGAAAGACAACATGTTGCTGGAAACGTACATTATTACAGGACAATCAAATAGCCCAAAGAAGGGAGAAAAACTGCGCCAGGTTCTCCATGTCCTTAGCAGCTGCTAATAAAGAAACCATAACAAAAACCAATTGGAGAAAAGGAAGATGAAAAAGACCCTGGATATTGAAATGAAACGAGTTGCGAACCCACAAAGGAGCAATGAAATCACAGTCTCGAAACGAATGGTCGACCGTCTCCTGCTCCCTCTGGCAGAAGCAGCAAACTGAATCCATAGAAATGTCGCGAATAGCTAGAACTGAGGCTACCAGAACACCGGCCTGAATAATTTTCAGCCAAAGATCTTCCATTTTTGAAGAAGGGGAAGCGCCCAAAATTTCCTCCAATAGGGATCAGGCAAGGACCCCAAAGGAGGACACCTAATAGTCTGCTGCAATAAAAGAGCATAGGCAGACTTTAAAGAAAAGGAGACATACTTAGAGAATTTCCAATACATAAAATCATCAATAAGTTCCTGCGGATGATCTAAACTAAGGTTCCTAACGGAAGTTGGGCAATCAAAAAAACCAATGGACTCCTCGAGGAGTCACTACTAAAAATTAATGTTTTTACGACCGTCATAAACGGTCGCAAAAAATAGCAAAAACAGTCGCTAAATGTAATTGTGGCTGTCAACGGTCGTAAAGTGGTTATCGTGATTCACTTGGTCGCAAAAAGTCATAATTGCAACTGGTTGACGATCGCAATATTTTTGCGACCGTTTCCTCTATTTTCAACAACCTTTATAATAACGGTCGCAAATATAATTAATTACGACCAGTATAGTAGTGGTCGAAATATTAGCCATTTGCGACTACATTAGGCGATCACTACATATTTTAAAAAAAAAATAAGAAAAGAAAATAAGAAAACTGGAAACAAACAAAACCCAGGCCATACGCACCCTCAACTGCACCCCCTGTTCACATCCTGCACCCCATGTTCCTACCGCCAAGAGCATTACCTAAGCCACCTCTCCCTCCCCCCCACCCATTACCGCCAACCTCCCACCCTTAATCACTACTACCCCCCACTTACGCCACCACCTCCAACCTTACCCCAAAAAACCAAAAAATTAAACCCACAAATAAACCAAAATTCAAAACGAAAATCAAAATTATAAAAATTAAAAAAAAAAACCCATAAAAATATAACCTTTTGTTTTTAAGCAACCATAAAAATATAACCTAAATTCCACCAAAAATAAACCAAAAAAATAAAAACCAAATTAAAAACGAAAAACAAACTCGAAAATTACAAAAATCAAACCCAAACATTAACAAATAAAATGAAAACGAATATGAATCCCAAAATGAACAAAAACCAACATTCGAATACTGAAATTCGAAGAAAAAATCAAAACAAATTCAAATAAAAAATCAGACAAACAAGTATAAATATGATAACATACCTTAACCTCGAGTTGACTTCGAATTTCACCTCAAATTTGATTTAATAAGGCCAAATTCGACTATTAAAAGTCTAGATCTAGACTTTTCATGGTCAAATTTGACCTTAAAACCGTTAACTTGTTTAGCCATAAGATTGTGACGGTGGAGATCGTGGTGGTGGGCTCAAGCTTGACGGTGGTGGTCATGGTAGTGATGGTTGGTGCCGGTTGAATGTTTGGGCGAATTTTGATCTATTTCTTTGAAGTGTGTTTGATTTCCGGCGATAAAATTCAGATAATGAAGGAGGAGAGGAGGAATGATGGAGGAGAAGAGGAATGGAGAGAAGGAAAGAACGGAAGATGAAGATAGACTAACGTGAGAAGAGAGAGAGGAGAGAGAAAGAGAAAAGAGAGAAAAAGCGGCTGCTGAAAGAGTTAAAAAGGAATTAAGGCTAGGGTTAGTGGCCTTTTATCCCCTTTTTTTTTTAAAAAAAAAAAAAGAAAAATACTACTTACAACTGTTGAAAACGGTTGCAACTAGCGACTGTTTGCGACCGTGTGTAAAAACGGTCGTAATATGCGATTGTTTTAGTTGGTCGCAACTACTTTATTATTATTTTTAATTAATTTTCACATGTATTTATTAAAAAAGAATTATTCAAATATACTTGTGACGGTGTAAATGGTAATATACGGTCGCAAAATTGCGATTGCCTTTAAAATGGTCGCAGATTTCTAGTTTTGCGATTGTTTTATTGACGGTCGTAAAAAAACGGTCGCAACTTGACCGAATTCTAGTAGTGAGTCCCACCTGTTAGAATGCGGATCAATCTTATCAAACACATGAGTCAGAAGATCCAACTAAGATAAACTATCCTTGAATAACACTAGACCCCTCGCCTGCTGTAATGCGGACCCTATTACCTTTAGCCACTTTCCAACATACACCTGAAGCAACAGCCGAAAGAGCCATCTATAACCCACGACAACCCCATGAGGGGCGAGAAATACGAGCTTAGAAACCAAAAGTTGAGGATTTCAAAACATCCTCCACTCTATACCTGCAAGGAGGACAGAATTAAAGATGGAAATGTTGCGCAAACCCAAACCCCCCAAACCTTTGGGTAAGTGAAGTAGAGAAGCCGAGCGCAACGCCAAACCCTTCCGAGAACCAGACGATCTCCACCAAAAGCTGGCAAGCATACTATCTAGTTGAGATGCTACAGAAGACTGTATCTTGAAAACAGACAAGATATGATTATATGATGCGACTGACATCGAATTTATGATAACCAGTTTTGCTGCTGCCGACAAACAAAAAGAATGAGGCAAAGGCAGACAACTGGCTAAAAACTGAAAGGATTATGTATGTGCTAGCTAAGTTTACGATTAACGACAATTAACAATAATCAAAGAACAAAATCAAGTAAGACGAAAAACAAGAACAAATTTACCATGAAAACCCAATGCCGGGAGAAAACCCACCAATCCACGATGAAGTAACTTGATGATGATGATTACAAGCTCTCAATACACCATGAAAGCTCACACCTCTCTTAATTCACTCTCTTAAACCCTAAAAAGATGAACTAATCTCAAGAGGCTTTTTCTCTCTCTTAAATCTAAATCATACCCTAATAAATGACATACATGAGTTTATATAGTCTAAGAGTACAAGAGTAATCAATGGCTAAGATTAAAATGCAGCTTACATCGACTAAAATCGAACCGTCGAACAGAGCAGCAGGGGTTCGACCGAACCTACCTTGTGTTCAGTCGAACTTGAGGTGGTTCGGTCGGACCTCCCTTGGTTTGACCACACCTTTGCTAGAAATGAAAATGATGTTGCTACTGCTTCAAAGGTTCGACCGAACTCCCCAAACTCCATTGTTCTTGTTCGGTCGAACTTCTTCCAACAAGCAGTTCATTTGCATCTCCCTTATGCCTCCATACTCTTGAACCACTCTCCACACAATACAAAACCCAACAACAACCTTGTCGATTAAAACCCTAAATGACAGAGAAGTTATAAACCAAATATTAACAACTTTAAAAAAAAAAAAAAAAAAAAAAAAAAAAAAAAAAAAAAGTCGGATATATTTTATTTCCGTATAAGCTAACAAGACAAAATAATTGAAACAAGGAAGATGAGACAAACATGCAAAATTCTTTACATTGAACTATTATAAAATTAAGGGTTTTTCTAAGCTATACCCCTAAGGTATTCGAGTTTCTAAGGTGTATCTATGCTATTTCAAGTTTCTAAGTTGTACCCCTCAACTCACTACCATTAATTAATGGTACCCTCCTTGAGACTTCCACGTAACCTAAAGTTAACTATAAATTTAATAGAAATATGATAAAAGGTAAGGAAATGGTAGGAGAAATAAATCTTAGCCACCGCAACCCTAATAATGAAAACTGAAGCCACAAAATTACACTCTCGAATAATTTTTAAACAACTAATTATATGGGTACATTTTAGTATTGATAAGGAGTTGAAGGGCACGACTTAGAAACATGAAAAAGCATGGGTACATCTTAGAAACTCGAATACCTTAAGGGAATAGCTTAGAAAAACCCCAAAATTAATTAGTGAGAGCATCTTCAATAGTTGTAGTTAGGGTCCTTAGGAACAATAATACTTAAAATATTTAAAAGTCTATATCTACTAGCTTGTCTGTTCCAGCTAAATTATGGAATTAATTAGATTGTGTTAGCGGACCAACTCAACCAAAAGCTTAAGCTGATAGTTGAGGCCCAGGAATATGTTTTATACTCTATCACTCCCCCTCACACAAGAACTTGTTGGGCTAGAAGTGTGGATGCAGCATGTGCCCTCCTCATACCCTGCGCTTAATATTCTACTTGAAAGTGGGGGGGGGGGGGGTGGGCTCCGATACCATGTTAGTGGACCAACTCAACCAAAAGGTTAAGCTGATAATTGAGGCCCAGGAATATGTTTTATACTCTATCAAATTTGTTGACAAAATAACTGCTTGGGAAAAAATTGCAAAAATCCCTAATGATATATCATTGGCTCATTCTCTCTCTTTTTTTTATTTTTTGTGAAAGTATTCTCCTGGCTCATTTATTTGAATAACTAGCATATAGCTAATTATTGGAACACAAATTAGTTATAATGAAAATTAGTTTGAAATCTTATGTATCATGACAATTTGGATCGGAGATGCTTAAATTATATAAGTATATGAATTTTTCGTTTTTCAGGTATGATTTAGAGGTTGCAGATTATGATGGGGATATCCGAACCAAGACAAAGAAGAAATTAGAACATGATTTGATAGAAGTATAGTAAAACCTTCTATCTTTGTTACAATTGTTAATTTGAGAATCTTTCTTATAGTGTTTTTTTTTTTTAAAAAAAAAAAAAAAAAAAAAAAATTAGTGGCGTTGTTTGTAGTAACATAAAATTAGATGCATGAGCACACTGCACACAACCACATGGTATATGGGCAATATGGCACATTAAATTACTCACATATCTATAAAGTAAATGACACAATTACATCAACACACTTTAACAAGCTTAATATCAATTATAAATAAATACTGTATAATTTTTATTTTATTTTGGGGAGTTGAAAGTTGTGTAATTGCATATATCAATTTCTCCTAATTAAATTGGTCATCATATATATCATGAGATTATTTGTTCTCCCATTTAGAAATAAAGGATTTTGTACTGATAATAATACTCCTTTTTTTTTTTTTCTACATTAGCTTGTTGAACCAGCTGTTGAATCCAGTTTGCGGCATCTACGTTTAAATTCAGTGAAGAGGTTTAAGGAGCTCTTCAACGAATCTCTAAAACAAGAACAAGGATTTTCTGCTGCTTTCAATAGATGCAAAGATATCTGTGTGACACATTTTGCAGAAGGATGTACAGGTTAACCTTTACTTGATAGCTACAAAATGGAATATTAACTTTATGAGCTTCGTATGATCGTATTTTATGATTTTCTGAATAAAGCGTAATATCTTGAAATATTTAAAATATCCAATATCTAAAATTTTGATGAAGTAAACTAATTACTCCATTAGATCTATTAAGAAGCTAAGTCTTACATGATTTAATTAATAACATGGTATGCAGTCTTTTTTGAAAATCTGGCCCAATGTTTTGATGCTCAATCTCATTGCAACTCCCCGACGCCCACACAGTCGCAGCAACAGCCCAATGCAGCTACATTGGGCCAAGCACAGCAGCAAGCTCCTCCTCGTCCAGTCCAACAGCATCAACATCAAATACCTTGTAACCCCCGTCTATAATTTATTGAATACAATCCAAACGGAAAAGTTTCACACAAACTCACATCAAAATTTATTTTGTATCTTGCTTCAACAGATCCATTTGTTGAACAATGGCACGCAAACAGTAATGTATCAAGAGCAAGGTCCAAGCTTGTCAGTGATATCTATGATTATATGGCTACTGTCCGCCTTTCCAAATTGGCTGAAGTTACTTCACTTTATGAGGTACGTGTTTTTGTATACAATACTCATTTGCTTTGAGATAATAGATACGTATAATAAGATCATGTGCTTCCTTCGTCCCATAATATAGTTCCTGTTTTCCTATTTTGGGAACTTTTGGATAGTATGTAAATATCATTATACCATCACCTTCTTAAGTTTATGCATTGTACTTCCTAATTTAGTTTTGAATTTTGAACATGCTTTGTACTTTTTTTTCGTTCCTTTTGTTGAATCCCATTGTAGCCCACTTATGAGTGTCCCACATTGGAGAAAGAGGAGAGGTGGTTCCACTTTATAAGGTAGAGGAGTAACTCCTACTATTGCCAATTGGTTTTAGTATGGAAGCTTCAAAGCCTTGTTTGTGGACCCAACTCTCCTCCTCCTTGTTCGGGTTGCCCAGGCCCATTTCATATTGTTTCGAAATTTAACATGGTATCAGAGCCCAGGTTTGTTGGGCCATTTATAACTGGGTATTTGTCAAGCCACTGGTTAAGGGGCCTCTATTGGATGTTCATTCCCAAAGAGGATTTATATTGTACCTTCTGGTGTGCTCTAGTTCTAAGGACACTCATAAGTGAGGGGGAGTGTTGAATCCCATTGTAGCCCACTTATGAGTGTCCCACATTGGAGAAAGAGGAGAGGTGGTTCCACTTTATAAGGTAGAGGAGTAACTCCTACTATTGCCAATTGGTTTTAGTATGGAAGCTTCAAAGCCTTGTTTGTGGACCCAACTCTCCTCCTCCTTGTTCGGGTTGCCCAGGCCCATTTCATATTGTTTCGAAATTTAACACCTTTTATTCACTTTCTCCTCCTATTTCTTAAATATCGTGAGAAAACACAAACAAAAACTATATCATGGGACGGAGGGAGTATTTGATTAGTGTCTAACAAAGTGGTCTTACATATGATGTTGTAGGCGAGGTTAAGTGTGGCTCTCATAGGACCCGTTAGTAGGGTTTTGTTGGATACTACAAATGATAAAGCCTGGCCATCAATAAAAGAAATTCTTCAACGTGAGATACATCATGCAGAGACTGGGCTTGCAGAAGTTTTTATTCAGTTTGATTTGGATGAACAAATGCAAAAAAACATGCGCGCAAAGCTAGAGGATTATGCAAGAAGTGTGGTTGAGGCAAAAGCTAGGGAACACGCGCAAAACATCTCGAGCCTTATGAAAGCTAGGTAATTTATTTATTTATTTATTTATTTATCTAAAATTAGGTACGGTCAGTTCACCTCGACCTATATTCAACTCAGCTAATTTCATTTAAATATTTTTAGGGTTTTTCTAAAAGCTATGTTTATGTGGTTGATGAGTTTTTTTTAAGGTATGCACATGTATTTTCAAAATTATAAAATGTGCATGTCTTCCAAATTAAGATGTTTATTTAACCGTACCCTTTAATGTTAACCTAATGTCAATAGTTGTGTTAATTGTTAATTACGCCACTTTGGAGAGAAATTTCATATCCAAATTGATTGAGTTAGACTTTTAGAGTGATGTAAGAGGAATTACAATAAGCATATTTTTTTTCATATAATTCTCAAGCTCTCATGTACTTCTTTTTTCTCCTCCATTTCTTATTATTCCCCACCCACCCCCCCCCCCCCCCCCCTTTTTTATTTTAACAATTACTAACGTTGAGTTAACGTTAGAGGGAACAGTTAATTAAACAATACTGTACAACTTAAGTTGGAAGACGCAACTTGTAATTTAGGAAAAGAAACTTAACGACCTCAAGGTTATAGTTTAGAAAAACTCAAAATTTACAGGAAAAGTAAATCTAATTTATCAAGTGAGATATCAATAAATTTGTATATTTTTAAACTTATAGTTTTACTAGTGTTTTTGGGCGGAGGTAGAGTGTATTATATTTTTTAATTCTTTATTTTGTGTTTTAGATTCATAAGTTTATTCAGCTTGGAGGGTCATGTTCAACGGGAATGGACTGAGAATACAAATATTGAATCAATTACAAAAATTGCTCATTATGCGGTATGTAAATGAAATTTGGTGAAATTTACTTGGTAGTTTCTCAATCTTTTGGAAATTGTTAAACGTACTAATTTTTTTTTTTTTCTTCTTATGATCCAAATATTTTTGTAGTGTCTTAAACTCTTATCTGCTCTGGCTGCAATTCAGTTGGATGATAAATTTGAGGACCTTGAAAAATATTTAGTTGCTTTATTGGATGATAAATTTGAGGACCTTGAAAAATATTTAGTTGCTTTATTCCATGATAAGTGCTGGGAGAAGGTTCAGGCTCTAACATCAACCAGCTGGAATAAGGTTAGGTTTCTAGCTTACTCTTTGTATAAAAACAAAGGAAAACGATATGAATGAATTGAAGCACATGATTGTATATGTTTAATACGAAGTATTAACATAATTGGTTTTAGTTTAAAAATTCAAATAAATCGTGTATCGCACGGGTTTTATCTAATACATTCCTATCTCAATATAATTTGATGATTTTCAACAATGATACGGATATCGTAAGAGGGAGGAGAGAGAAAAATAGAGTAAAAATAAAGGAGAGATAATAGATTGTCATAAATTAGGAAACAAAACATTAAATACACCAGATCTAATATAATCCATATATATTAAAAGTAAAAGTATGGAGCTTAAACCCTAACAACGTTATAATTATATCTTTTTGTATATATATGTAGATTCCATTATCAGAAACAGTTATAACTCCGTTGCAATGCTTATTACTTTGGGAGAAATTCCTAAAGGAGACAAATCCATTTATTGTTGGTGCTATTGCCGAGGCTACTGAGCATAAACGGGAGGTGTGATTTTATTTCCTTGTACTAGATCATCTACAATCTTATTTTTCATAAACTTATATGTTTGTTAACTCTTGTCTTTATATTTAACTACTAACAAGTTATCATGATTTATTTCCTTAAATCCTCAGAAGGTTCAGAGACGCCGAAGACGTGCTAAATTATCTCTTAATATAGTACAGGTCGTGACAAACGTGACATTAAATATATTAGGTGGTGGTCCTATTTTTAGTAATAATTAGAATGCTCAACCTGATTTCCCTAATTTTAAACTTCTCTATAGTCAAAGGTTGTTTATCATCACAATGGAAGATTTGGAAATCTGCAGTAATTCCTTGGGTAGTCGAGGAATGGTATTGGTACATATTGTTGAGTAAATTCATATTCATATTCATAATACGAAGTACTCCTATATATAGAAAATAATTCCATGAAACAAATATACATAAGAGTGTAAGACTATGCATTTACATATTCCGTAATATGTACTGTACTTTTTTAATTATCATTGTGTACCTATTTTTCACACTAAGGCTTATTCATGTGAGTCCACTATCATGTTTTTGGTGTTGCGAGCCTCGCGATCGGGTTTAGTTAGCCCGCGCCTTTTTATTGGACTTTTGTTATTGAACCCGGTCTCACGTGTGTCCGGTCTCACACAAAACCTTTTGTTGTTATTGTTGTATTGTATGCCTATTAAATTACTTTATCCGTGTGTTGATTTGTTAATTTGAGGATTAATTAAATAGTATCCTCTATGTAAAGACCACGTCATTATTAATTACAACCTTCAATTTAGATGATTTTAAAATAGCTACAACAAATTAGAAAATTCTAAATAGCTACAACATTTTGTAGTTGTTCGTGCATTGTACTCTTTTTCAATCACATCTGAAGATCTGATCATTTGCAATTTTAAATCTACACTCTACCCTTGTTATTTGGATATTTTTGCGATGATAACAATAAAAATGTAGTAGTTATAAGAACGGCTATTTCACCAAATGCCACTGAGAAATTTAAAAATTCACCAAATGCCACTCAGTTCTTAAATAATTCACTGAGTGCCATTATTGACTAACGGTCGTTAACTCCGTTAGTCATTTGGGCTTAATTTTGACACATGTCATGATATGATTGGTCTATTTATTTTAATTTATAAAAAATAATAAAAAATATATATATATAAAAAAAATAAATCCCAATATTTTCCCAGCCACCTTCCCACCACCGCCAAACCTAGACCCTCCCCTTATCTCGCCAGAAAACGGCCACCCACCCCCTTAACCACCTAAAAACGGCCGATCGCCCCTTTAGCATCCCACCTGACCCATCGCCGACCCCCAAAACCGCCCACACAACCTTCCCCGACCCCAAATACCACCAACATGAGCTTTGATTTAAACACCCGACGTTTTCTAACCACCGCGCAAAACCCCTCTTCCTATCCTCCACCCTTGAAACGACGAAATCGGCAATAGAAATCGACCATTCTAGATTTCCATGGTCGATTTCGACCATTTGAGGGTGAAAGGTTTCAATAGTCAGGTTCTATTATGGGTTTCCATGGTCGGTTTCGATGGCTATGGTGATGCATCGTGTTGGTGCGTGAGGTGGTTGTGGGGGCTGGGGTGGGGATCAGCGCAGGGGTCATCGGTTAAACGGAGTTTTATGGGTCAGCATGTGGGTGCTGGAATCGAGTAGGTAGAGTTTTGGGTACTGCGTGAAACAATGTGGTGGTTGTGGTGGTTTTTCGGGAGGAGGAAAGGGAAATTAAGTGGAGTCGACGGTTTTAATGGGGACAAGGGGTTCCAGCGGGAGGTGAGGGGGTTCCGATGGGTTCCGACGGAAGGTTAGAGGGTTCCAGCAGGTGGTCAAGGAGTTTCGGCGGTTGGCTTTGGGCTGATGATTGGATTTGGTAGGTGGTTAAGGTGGTGGGAATGGGTTGGGTTAGGATTTAGAGTTTTTTTAATTTTATTTTTATTTATATTTTTAAACCAATAACCGACTGACACGTGTCCACTTGTGTCATGATTATGCCCTAATGACTAACGGAGTTAACAGCCGTTAGTCATAAATAGCACTCGGTGAATTACTTAAGAACTGAGTGGCATTTAGTGAATTCTGAAAAGTACGATGGCATTTCGTGAATTTTTAAATTTCTCAGTGGCATTTGGTGAAATAGCCGTTATAAGAATGGACATTATACCCTTGATTATTTGTAGGTAAATTAGGACCATTGATTGCATGAAAAAACATATAAAAAAGATAATCTTGTTAAATATGGGAGAGAAAATATAGAGAGATGAGGGAAATTTGTTACGTTCTGTATATTATTCCATCTAGTGCGGGATATATATACATGTATATGTAGGCGTCGTTTGAAGTGCGCCTACGTTAAAGCATGTTAAGAATATGCTTGGCACTCATAGGAAGTGGGAATTGACATATACGATTAGGGACAAGGAAAGTAGGGAGCCGCTAACAAGTTTTTAAGGAACTTGTAAACCGTTCACGGATCATTTAAGGCAACCACGAAAAGGGACAACGAAGGCAACAACGATTGACCCGTGAAGGTTACACCCCATTCATAATCCATGAGATTACTAACTCCATATGGTTCGGAACCACGAAAGGAGGATCGGGGATGATTGTACGAAGTGAGTCATTGAGTCACATTCGCCCGTATTGGCCTCTACTCGATTCTTATTGTGAAAAGTATTCATGCGATCTCAAAGGCATACAAACAAAATATTTAATTCGCTCCAAACTATTAATTATGCTAAATTGGTTAAATATTAATGCACACATTATTCTAAAATATTGGTGATCACTTGATTAAACAACAAGATTAAAAAGGAACCTAAACCGGTTGTCCAAAATATCTTATCAGGCGTGATATTCAATTACATATTCTCTTTAACATGCAATATGGTGATCATAATAATAATAGAACAAACATTAATATTGGAAGCAATTCAACAATAATATCGTTAATCAAATCAAATAATAATAAACCCTAATCATGATAATAGCAACAAGAAATAATAACAAGAGTAATTAAGTGATTAATTACTCACTTTTCACGTTTCCTTGAATTGCTACATCATGAATAAACTGTTAGTAACTTCAATAAATAATAAATCAAATGGAAATTAAATTAAATAAAAGGTTGAGTTGATTTGGTCCAAACCCTCAGTTAATTCTACCTTTCACGCCTTGGTTTAACTATAGAACTTCGGGTATTGTATGGACTCCTTAGAGTGCTTAAGGGATATAAAATGAGAGAATAGGGTGGCTAGAATTTAGGCTAGAGCAGGAGAATGATTTTTGGTGTACGTAGAGAGAGAGGAGAGAATATTTTTGGTGTAGGGAGAAAGGATGATTTTTAGTGTAGAAGAGAGGAAGAGAGAATGATTTGGTGATCAAGCTTGTTGATGATTGAAAAAGGGGAGATATGACCTCTATTTATAGGGAAAAAAGAGGGGTCGAATCAAGAAAAGATAAGAATTCGAATCGGATAAAACTCTTGCGATAGACAGCAGTTTTTGCGTTTATCATATCTTTTGATCCAGAAATTGAAATAAGATGAATAAGATATTTTTGAAAAGCTCTTGAAATCTACTTTCTAACCCAATTAGAATCAGATTAAAATCTTTTGTAGAATAAAAGATATGGCCGAAATAGGGGAACGGTGTCGGTTTTTGATAGAGTTTCGTATTTAGCTCATATCTTTTTCGTTATAGCTCGGAATTAATATTATAATATATAATTGGAAAGATAATTTCAAGAGCTATCCAATTATTTAAGAATCAGATAAAAACAGTGAGGAACGAAAATAATATCTGTCAATCTTTGAACGTCTTTCAATTCGAATTAAATTACTAAAGGAGTTTTATTCTATTTCAAACTCTTTAATCTTATCTTTTCAAAAAGAATAATTAAGATCTTTTAGAAGCTTATAGAAGCTTCCAATTAATCCTAATTGGATTAGGAGTGGGATTAAATCCTTTGGACCCTCCACATGATCATTGGGTCGTAGGTAAGGTGGGCTTAGGTTCGGTTTAGATCCAGTTTAGTGTTTTGGCCATAACTTATTCGTTACAACTTGGATTTGGGCTTATAATATATCATTGGAAAGCTCTTTTAAAGTCCCATCCAAATATTTAATCATTGGACCCAGATTATGGACCAAAATAAACTGGTCTAAACGTTTTTATAAAAAGGACACGAAATGAATGATTTTAAAGGACACGAAATGAATTATTTGGGCTTAAAGGCACGAAAAGAGGAAAATAAGTTATGGTTTGAGAAAATGGGCTATGAATTGGATAGATTTATGAAATATATTGAATGGAACATGGATTTAAGCACTCCAAAGATTACATACTCAACCCGACCTATAATGGCGGTGAAAGGTTGTTCATCATCGGGTTTGGTTTTGGGGAGACATTTTTAGGTGTCTACAGTATATTATCTAGGATTTCATCATCGGATAAGATTAAATACCTAACTTTAGAATGTTCTAGATGGTACATATGGAATAATAGTCATCTACATCTAGATATTTCATAACACTCCCCCTTGAATGAGTGACTAAACATTAAATAAAACAATAGCTAAAATTTACTAGAAAAACCCGTACAAAAGAACATATTATAATGCGCATAAGATGCTGCCTCGTTAAAAACCTTATCAGGAAAACCCAGTGGGAAAAAGCCATGGTTAAGGAATAAAGAGTGCAGCGCACATTAACTCCCCTCATAACTACATCACTTGAGATCTTTTAGACGACGCAATCCAATGTCGTAAGCTAACTTTTTGAATGTGGCTGTTGGGAGCGCCTTAGTAAACAAATCTGCCAAGTTTTCACTCGAGCAAATCTTAAGGACTTTTTTATCACCATTCTTCTAGAGATCATGAGTGTAGAAGAATTTTGGTAAAATGTGTTTTGTTCAATCACCTTTGATATACCCTTCCTTAAGTTGGGCGATGCATGCTACATTATCCTCATATAAAATTGTTGGAACTTCTTTCTCGAAGTTTATGCCACAATTTGTTTGTATATGTTGAATTACATACCTTAACCATACACATTCACGACTAGCCTCATGGATTACCAAAATTTCTACATGGTTAGAAGAAGTAGCTGCAATTATTTGTTTTATAGAACGCCAAGAAATAGGAGTACCTCCACACAAAAATACATATCCAGTTTGTGATCTATCATTATGAGGGTCAGACATGTACTCTGTATTTGAAAAACCAATTAAACCTTCTTTGATTTATTAGAGAAAAACAAACCCATTCCAATGCCTTCGGGTGGGGCATGAGCTAAATCTTGCTAACAAATTTAATGAAAATGATATGTTAGGTCGTGTATGACTAGTAAGAAACATTAATGCCCATATAGCACTTAAATATGGTATTTCAGGACCAAGAATTTCTTCGCCATTCTCCCGAGGTCGAAAGGGATCATTTTCTACATCAAGTGCTCTATCAACCACAAGGCTACTCAATGGATGTGATGTATCCGATCCATGAAAAATCTTTTAACAACCTTTTCTATGTATGTTGACTGGTGCACAAGGATTCTATTCTTTAGATGTTCAATTTGTAACCCTAAGCAAAACTTAATTTTTCCAAGATCTTTCATTTCAAATTCTTTCTTTGAGCACCCCATTGTTATTGAAATCTCTTTGGGAGTTCCAATAATATTCAAATCACCAACATATACTGCAATTATGACATATCCCGATACAAATCTCTTTATAAAAATGCATGGGCATATAAGGTCATTCTTATACCCTTTTTTCCAACAAGTACTCACTTAGTCGCTTTTACCACAAGCGCCCTAATTGTTTCAATCCATATAGAAATCTATTCAATATTATTGAGTATTGTTCTTGAGAACCTGAATTTGCTGCTTCTGGCTGTTTAAATCCATTTGGGAGTTTCATGTTAATGTCATTATCTAGTGGCCATATAAGTACGTTGTGACTACATCCACTAAGCGTAAATCAAGTCCTTCTCTTATTGCCAGACTAATTAGAAAACTTAAAGTAGTTGCATCCACCATAGAAGAGTATGTCTCCTCATAATCAATACCGGGTCATTATGAGAATCCTTGTGCAACTAATCGGGCTTTATATCTTACAACATCACCATTTAATTTTCATTTCTCTTTCGTACAAAGACCCATTTATATCCCACTAGTATCACACCTTCAAGTGTACGGATTACAGGTCCGAATACTCCTCTATTTTTTGAGAGATTTTAATTTAGTTTCAATTGCTTCTTTCTTTTTTGGCCAATTGCTTCTTTATCCACATTCATCAATGGATTTTGGCTCATGATCCTCATCATCATTCATGACATCTAATGTTACATTTCTTGCAAAAACATTATCGGCGTCGATTTGGTTTTGGTTCCATGTAATTCCAAGCATGATAAAATTTGTTGAAATTTCTTCATTGCCAGGTACCTGGATATCCTTTTCCATCATGTCTAAGGTATCTTCAGGAGATCCGTCAAAGTTAATAACTTCCTCGGTCTGGCCATTGTCAATTGTTGCTCCTTTTCTTTTTCGAGGATTTATATCTTTGGAACCGATGGGTCTACCACGCTTCAGGTGTGCTTTAAAATCATTTGCAACTTGGCCTTGTCCTTCTGGGACATTAATCTTAATAGTATCATTTTCAGCTGGTATATGTGACTTTGTCACTTTCTTTTGGTCAGTAAATGAGTCTGGCAATTAATTTGCTAAGTATTGTAAATGAATTATCTTTTGGACTTCCTATTCACATTGTTTAGTAAGAGGATCAAGGCAAGATAATGATAATTCATTCCAAATAATCTCCATTTCCAGCTGTTTGTTTTCTCCCCTAATGTTGGAAAAACTTATTCATTAAAATGGCAATATGCAAAACGAGCCGTAAATAAATCTCCCATAATAGGCTCTAAGTACTTTATTATCGATGGAGATTCATATCCAACATATATCCCTAGTCTTCTTTGAGGGCGCATTTTAGTGTGGTTGTGCCTTCCTAAGCATACGTTTTGAACGTTTTTCGTAAATGTGTCTTAAGACGTTCCGTAGTGGTGCTTTACGTAAAAGCTCCCATAGACAGGTTTGTCATTTTACTGTGCTGACGTTTTAAATGTCCGACTTTTCTTCTTTTTTCACATCCAAAGCAAAAAGGAAGGCGTCATCATGCAGTGTAAAAATGCAAGGCGTATCGTACAGCGTAAAATTGTATGGCGTAGGTGTTGCGTAAAATTTCACTTCAGCCCAAGCTTTGCGAGATCTACCTCTTGAAACTGAAAGGTAGAGGATTACTTTAGGGGTTAGCTCACGAGTCAACAAGCGCGCCGAACCATCAAGAACAGGCACTTCTTGATTGGAAATAAATACGGTAGTTACTAAGCTTACTAGCTTACCGAACAGTTAGGGTGTTCGTCCACCCCCTTGACAAGGGAATAATCGCGTCGTCAAACGACTACACCTAGATCAAATACAATTTATACAACCTAAACAAACCTAATACGAGTATAAGGCAAGCATAGGGGTCGAACCACAGAGAACGGTTAAACACCACCAAATGTTATCGACAATTAAGCTAGTCCGGAATAGGAGATAAACAACTAAAGTCTAAAAATGCTAAAACAAGAAATAAAACATTAAGGGAAATGGTTTAGGTATAGCATTCACTTGAACATAAACAAAAGCATGGAAGTTGAATTAATTATGAACTAAACATGCTTAAATATCGAAATAAAGGGTCCAATCTAGCCGCCTTCCGGGGTCAATTGGCTTCTCCTAACATAGCCTCTATGATTCCACATTAGAACCATATACTAGGAGGTACTATCAAATAACAATCGATAACAATGAACCTTAACTAAGTCAACTTCCGTTCCTTGTTAGCAAAGATTCACCTTTAATCAACTAACAACATGCATTTTGCAAGTAGATTAAAGAATATCAAGCATATAAAGAATTTAATCACAAATAAATCAACTCTAAACCTAGAACATGCTCAAGATCCAACTACACTACAACCATCCCCTCAATGGGGATATTACTCACTAATCATGACAATAACAAGATTAATCAACAAATAATCAAGAATCAACATGATCAACAAGCAATGAAGGAAAATCAAAATAAGCAAATAAAACTAAATACAAAAACAAAGAAAGAGAGTAAGAGATTGCTCATTAATTAAAGATGAATATTTGCAAAGATTCAATCAAGCTCCTTCTTCAATATCCAAGTTCATCAATGGAAAAAACCCTCACTTTCTCTCTCTAAACTACTCTAATTCTAATCTAAACCTAGAAAGAGAAGCTCCCCTAAAACTAATTAGAGAGTAGAATAATGGATAATAATGTTCTTCCCCTAATTACCCCAAAAATGGGTATTTATACTAACTTCATAAAACTAGGAAAAATAGAAAAATAAAAGAAGAAAATAAATAAAGAAAGAAAAGGAAATAAAAAGAAAATAAAAGAGAAAATAAAAAAAAAAGAGAAAAGAAAATAAGAAAAGGAAAAGGAAAAGAAATAAAAATAAAAGAAAAAGAAAATAAAAATAAAACCCACCAATTCCCCCAAAAATCACGAACCATCAGACCCTCATTCCTTCTCTTCGGCTCCCTGATCTCCATTCATCACCATCACCACCATTCAACCGCCATTCACCATCATCAATCATCACCGTCGATCAGCTTCAATCAATCAAGGCCGTTAAATTTTCATTAAAACTCGCGTGAGAAGCTCGTGATTAACCCATAATTGCGCGCCCGCACAGACGTCACACAGAGGTGCACGATAGCTTCTGCCTCGACTCTGATTTTGGACTCAATTTGTGCGCCTTCTGACAGAGTTGCGCGGCCGCGAAGGTCTGGGTAGTCGCAATTGGAGTTGCGTTGATTGAAGCTGCTAATTGTTGGTGGTCGTTTTGTTGTTGTTGAGGTGGTGCGGGGGAAGGTAATTGTGGTGGCTGTGTACGGCTGGTTGATTGTGAGTTGTGGTTGTGATTGTTGGTGGTTGTTGGGGTTGCGCAAGGTGTGTGAATTGGAGCAGGGGTTGCTGCTGGTTGTAATTGGTGTTGCTGTTGGTGGTGTTGTGTGGTGGTTTCGGTGGTAATTTCTGGTGATGATTGGAGGTGGTTGATGCTGTGGTGTGTGTGTGGTGTTGCGGGGTGAAGCAAGGAGCAGGGCAGTGTGGTGGAGCTGGTGGTGGCTGGTTGAAACAGGGGAGTTTGCGCGTGAAGGCTGCGATGTGTGTGGAGCAGGGGAGAAGCAGGGGACAGTGAGTGGTGTGTGTGTGCGTGGCTTGTGGTGGAGGATAAGGTAGGGTGTGGTGAAGGTTTATGGGCAGCAGCTTGACTTGATTGACTCGGGTCTCGAACATCCAATGCAAACCACTTGACTTTGAAATCCGTGCTTCAACCCGAAAACATACTTACACAAAAACAAAAATACAAGTTGGAGAATCGAGACATAAAATAAGATAAATAAAATAGAAATAAATAAAAATGAAAATAAAAAAAGGACGAAATAAAATAAAACCAAGACAAATAAAATAAAATAAATAAAATAGAAATAAATAAAATAAAATAGGAAAATGGACTAAAACTAATAAAATGAAGAAAATAAACTAAAACACACCAAATTTACCAAAATAAACTAGAAACTTTATTAAAGAGAAAACAAGAGAATAAAAGGAAAAATAAGGAAAATAAACACGAAAATAACCTAAATACTACCCCTACGAGTGACATAAATATCACTTATCACCCCTGTATAAAGAACGACGAGACGATATCACATCTATGTAGTCACGTGCCCCTAGTCTTGAGATACGTGTACTCATCTTGTGGACAAAACTGCTGAGAGAGTTGCTAAATTTGTTCTCTCTCACTGGATTTGGATATGTTCCTCCAGTCCTGAGACATGTATTTCTATCTTCTAGACATCCGGCTCGAATGCCGAAACATTTAGGCTCGAATGCCGAAACATTTACACTCGAATGCCGAAACGTTTAGGCTCAACTGCCAAAAACACCTTTTTTCTCATCTTTTTACTTTGTTAAAGTCAAGCTAAAGTTTCAATGACATATCGAAGGACTTTTGACCAACGATGACATGATTTAGAGAAAATCATCCCCTTTGCTCCTTTTTTAAACCGATCTCTTCTCTTGATTTGACATCACCTAGAACACCTTTACTTGTAAAAGCAATCTACAAAAGCAAAGGATCAATCTAGATTCTTTAGCGAGTTAAGGCTAGAAATAACTTTTTTCTGGCCTTAATAGCTACTTGCTTCATACACTTAGCGAATCGAGGATCGTTTCTATATCCTTAACATTTCTGAAAGATTCTCTACTCTTTGAGAACTTCACAGAATGAGTCTCGGATTTATTTCCTTGACTACTTTGATCCTCGTCTATTCCAGACTCAATCAAATTGGGGGGCTAACTATAGACATCTACTTTTGGCCTCCTGTCCCGACAGGAAGTGCAATCACGATGAATAAAACCATCTTCGTGTTGGATCGAAGTGAAGAATGCTTATGGATAACTGGTTAAACCACAAAACACAAAAGACTAGCCCAAACCAAGAACACAGCCAAATAAAGTCCAATTAACTAAATCCGATCATAATTAGGCTTAAGCCCGTGCTTAAAACCCAATAATGACGGATTTAAGAGCGCCTAGGTTAAAATAAATATTGCCGTAGAAAATAATGCGCGCATCTCAAGGAGTCGCGTTGTGGTGGCGCGCGCAACTAATTCCATTGTGCATGACACACAGCACAACTAACAGAGTTACGCTCGCAGAAGATTCAGAATTTCAAAAAATTGGAAACTCGAATCTTTCTATAAAGACGGGCGCAAGACAATTATTTGCACTGACTACAGCAGCGCAACCAAATCACTTGCACTGGGTTGCCGCGCGCAACTCATCCAATTGCACGCGACAACTGCTGCGGCAGAATGTTCAAAAATCTAATCATATCCATTCCCTATAAATAGAGGCTTAACCCGAGGCTTAAACACACAGAAATTAACCCTAAACTCTGGCAGAAAACTTGTGAACTTGTGTTACCTAACCCCTCTTATCCTAAGCACTCACCCCTTTGATATTTTTTTTACTACGGTGGAGGTTCCCGAACAAGAAAGAGTCCATAAGTGTTCTAAACAGAAATCTAGCAAAGAGATGTGGTAAATTCCTGAGCACTTAGATAAATCACTTTTACTTTATTGTTTAAAAAAACTTTAATTAATTAATTAGTGTTCCTTGATCAACTTAAAAGGATTAATTAATCAATTCCACATAGTATCTTGCATTAAATAAGATTAGAATTGAATAATTAATTGTTGGTTGATTACTTAAGCCAAGGCGAATATTGTTTATTTTTTAACCTATTCACGAATTTGATTAAATAAAGAATAACGACTTTGCAATGTAATTCCTACATGAATTGATGTGTGTAAATAAAATCAACTAACTTAGTTTTAGGTATCGCGTTGCATATATTGTTTGGTGATGAAATTGTAAAAAGAGAAGAGCTAGTAGAGGCCGCACTAGGGCTAGGATAGCTATTCCCCCCTAAAGGGAACGTTATTTTAGTACCCTCACTCCTGAACTCATTTCTAGTTCATGTAGACCAATTTTGGCATGGGTAAACTTACGATTCGTGCTAATTATTCCATGAACTCCACATGGAAGAAAGGCATGAACAAGATTTATGAGTTTTCCTAGAACTCATTGGCGACTTCTACTTGTTTCTTATAAAAAAGCGTAATGACAGAATCAATTCTAATTCAAGGTCCCCCAAAAAGTTAGGAATTCAAATCCTACTACACCTTAACAAGTGTAAAGTCCTAGGCTTTTTTAAAGGGCTAATGGGTATTAGAGGAGAAGATCCCCTACGAGAGGAACACCCTCCTTACAGTAACGAACTGAACAAGTTCTCAAATAAACTAAAATATCAATGTTGCTGGATCGAGGCATAAGTGGCTCCTCGATCATAATACGTATCCATCTTTGATTTCATAGCCACAGATGATTGCTCAGCAGAAAAATCATCAAAATCCTATAAAAACCAAATCATAAATATCAAATTATATTATTATATAATCAGATTATATAAATCAGATTATAATCAGATTATATAAATCTGATTATATAAATCAGATTATAATAAGATTATATAAAACAGATTATAATCAAATTATATAAATTAGATTATAATCAGATTATAATTAACTTTAAAAAAAATCAGATTATAATCAACTTATAAAAATCAGATTGTATGGATCAGATTATAGAAATCAGCCACACTATGCAAAATCAAATTATATATAAAAGTCAGATCATAACTAAAAAAATCAGAATATTGATCTCATAATTTATATTAAAATCAAATTATAAATATTAATCTCAAAATTTACAAATCAGATTATAAGAAAATCAAAATAAGTAAAGTCAGATTTCATGATACAATAAAACAGATAAGGGAAGAAGTATTTACCTTCATAAAATCATCACAAGGTTCCTTCACAACCTCAGAATCAGTAGATTTGAGATTTACATTGCTTAATGAAGAATGAGATGCAACATAAGAATGGTATGATTCCCTTATAGAACGCTAACTTTAGAGAACTCAAGCTCATATTCAACACCAACCCCATAGATCATCTTGTAACCCCATTGGACACATTGAATCTTATATCATGGATTCAACACCACAGCAACAACCATAAATTTACTAAAATCAACCTAATACTTTCCAAATTTGTCAAGTAACTTGTTAGCCATTTTTTGCATAAAAAGATCTGAACTTCTCTTTTCAGTTTTTAACAACAGTCTAACCTTTAAAATATTAGAAAAGTAAAGATTGGAAGTAGGATATTTGGTTCCGGAAAGGCTAGTGTGACGTCATGAAAAACTTTCAAAAACTTGCATATTTTCTCTACTCTACCCCATTTTTCCATGGAAGGACAATGAACATAGTTGGCATCGACTTTTTGAAAGTGAATTAAAGCTTTTTTGAAATACAAAGCACTATCAAGCATCATGTACGTGGAGTTCCATCTAGTGGGAACATCTTGTTGTAAAGATCGAGTTGATTGAAGTTCAACATGTACTACACAACTTAAGAATCTGTGTTTCTAGCTTGAGAACTCTTACAATATTTAACACTCTCTCTAATCTCACACACAGCCCCATTAATCTCTTTTAAACCATCTTGAACAACTAGATAAATGAATCAAATCTATACTGGTATGAGGGAAGCAATGTAAGATTTTAAGATTTTAAGATAAATGAATCAAATTAATACCATTATAAGGGGGAGCACAACACCTTATATGAAAAAATTCCCCACCACAAATCAAATCAAGTTCCCCTTTAAGATTTTGAGCAACAACATTAAATGAAGAAGCATTATCTAATGTAATTGAAAATATGTTTATTTGAATACCCTATTCCTTTAACAACTCATACACATGATCACATAAATGAATACTGGTATGAGGGGGGCAATGTAAGAGAAATTTTGAATCTTTTCAATTGCTCTTTTTCCTTTTTATGCATCTTAATTCTTAAGCACATCAGATTTAATGGTGTTTCTTGTGACAAGTTTGAAATTAGGATTCAGATAAGAAAATAATCTCCTAACACCCTTATACTTCAACTAAATTGAAAAGGCAGATCATGCTCAACAATAGCAAGACACAACAATTCACAAAAATAGGTAGCATCAAATTTATGCATTCTACAACTAGAAGATGTTTTCTCTAAAATCATTTGACGAACATCCCTAAATGACCTTTGTTTACAATTTTTAAGATGACGATGAAGATTTCCTTTTCCATTCTTACTATCACCATTAAAGCATACACCACACTTTTTACATTTGCAAATCAAATTACCATTTTCATCAAGCTCTTCCAAAAACTGAAACAACTCCCAAATCAAACATCAGAAGAAAGGCAACGTTGGCATTTCTTACCAGTTAGAAGCACACGAGGTTTTTTAGGGGAAGCTTTGTGGCTTTTTCTCTTTCCCTTACCATCCATTGTTGAATCAATTTCTTCCTCCTCTCCGGAAAAAAGTTCTTGAATATTGTACAGTTGAATGTAATTACTTCCTGCCAAATTACTTTAACTAGAATTACTTCCTTTATCATCCAAAAAATTGGATACTTGTAAATAAACAAAAAAAATCAATTCATATAATCCAGAACAAAATCAATAATTCAATTCGTATAATTAGTAAAATGCTTACATCAATTAGTATAATTACATAAAATCAACAACTAGCATGAAAATAACAAAATCAATTCGTATAATCCATAAATAAATTCATACAATTACATAAAACTAGCATAAATTCGCATAAATCCATAAATCAATTCGTATAATTGCATAAACCAGCATGAATTTGCATAAATTTGCGTAAATCAATTCGTATAGTTACATAAACTAGCGTAAATTCGCATAAATCCATAAATCATTTCGTATAATTACATAAACCAGCATAAATTTGCATAAATCAATTTGTATATACTTTTAAAATAACAAAATTAATTCTTATAAACTCATAAATTAAGAACAGTAAGCAAGAAAAATACAGTATGAGAGTGAGAAGATAACAATTGTAGTCAAATTCAATAATTGTGAAGACTTGAAGAACTCTGATTCAACAATGGTGAAGTGATTTTAGGGTTTTTGAGTGTCCCTTTATTAAGCTACAGTGTCGTTTTTGAGGAGAGAGAAAATTAAAGAGAGAGAAGTGGGTAAAACGGCTGAAGGAAAATGAGTGTAGAAAATGAGAATTTAGGGTTTTCATTTTATATGTGGAAGCCTCTTAGGAATTTGGGATGGGCTAATTTACACTTTTAAAGCATTTTACAATTTTTTTTTTTTTACTTAAAATAGTTCGGGTTATCAGGTCGGGTTCGGGTTGACCTGACCTGATTTTGACCTGAAATTTAATTCGGGTTAAGTGGGTTGTTTTCGGGTTGAGATTTTCAAACTTAACCTAACCCATTTAATTTTGGGTTCGAGTTCGTGTCAACCCATTGAAGTTTTTGAGTCGAAATTCTCAACCCTAACCCGCTTTTTTCGAGTCGAGTTTTCGGTTCGGGTCAGTTTTTGCCAGCCCGACATATGCCTCTCCTAGAAAAGATCATCAAATTGTTCATTCTCTTCCAACTTGTAGTGCTTGATAATTGCCAGCCAATCTTTCTCAAATTCTTCCACAGTAAAGCTCTCGTATATAACAGCTTTCAACGACCTCTTAAATTTCTGGTACTTGCCACGTATTGTGCACAGACAGTAAATTGTAAATAGTAAGATAGTGTACGTATATCTTTATTTCTACATAATTGCGAAAATGTAGGATTATTTAATCATGTCAAAGATATGAAACAACGGTGACTAGGGATGACAAACTAGTCCGAATCCGCCCCTAGTCCGATCCGATCTGAAGAAAACAAAATCCAAACCAAATCCGAGAAACAAGTATCCGAATCCGACTCCGTTTAAAAAATCCGACTATGAGGCAAAGGAGGGTCGGAGTTGGAGTCTACTTAGAATCCGACTTATCCGATCCGACTCTTACTTTTTCATGTACTTATATATTGTTTATCATTCAATTTATGAATTTATTGGTCTTTAAAGTTGATTATATATTGGTTGCTATTGATAATTGGGTCAAAATTACTTTTAAAGTCGGAGTCGGAGTTGGATCGGGGCAGAGAAAGGATAGAAATTTAAGTCAGATCGGAGTTGAATTCTCGGAGTTAGATGTCGGAGTCGGAGGCGAAGGCAAATAAAAAATCCGACAGCTTGTAGGGTCGGAGTCGGATTTTGCAAAATCCGATCGGAATTCGACCCATTGCCATCCCTAACGGTGACCAATAACTTACAGGTGCATTTTCAAAGCTTCTCTGGGAACTTCTTCGTAATGTGCCATATACACCATTGATGGCGGGAGTTTGGTACAATTTCAGCTAATGGCTTCCTCGTTGCTGTTGCTTGGTCTGTAAGTATGGCCAATGGAGCCTTGTTCCTCATACATTGTACCCACTGACGGAATACCCAAGACTATGTGTCGCAATGTTCACGAGAAACACGAGCACAGCTGAGTATAATCGACTGACCGTGATGGTTCACCCCAACAAAGTTTGCAAATGGAAGTTCATATTCATTTGTTAGATAAGTAGCGTTGAAGCACACAACATCCCCAAAATCTTCATACGCAGCTCCGACTCCGTGCATCGACCTAGATGATGTCCTTCAGGTGACCTTGTGCATCCAAACGGTGAGCGTGATAAAAGTTTGAATTATTGGCTTGCATATTAACAGTAACACATCATTTCTGCAGCGTCACCGCCTTCCATTTGAAGCCTCCTCGCCTTATACATCTCATGTTGAATTTCCTTCACACTCGGTACCACCCTCTGTTGAGATAAACCTCCATGAATTTGAGATACAAGTACACCCTGTTCGCATAAGTTTTCTAACTGCTTTCGAATAGAAGAAGCGTAATTCTTCATTTTATACTCCTTCACCAGCTTAGATTTGCTCGGGGTAGGATTATGATTCTTATTTTCATTGTTCACTTCTTTTATAACCCATTCACTTTCCTCGTTAATACTAGCATATATCGTAGCGCAATATTGACACCTTTTGGAGGACCTCTTCCCCTTCTTTAGCTCATTTTGTCCTATAACCTCATTCACCTTACAACCATACCCGGACACTTCCATCGCTTTAGCCCTCTTCTTAGCCTCTCTTAGCGCCCTCATGTTAGGTGCACCCCAGCATTCACATCGCCATCTTGACCCCCTACGCTCCTTAGTTTTCTTTGAAAAATTTCCTTGAACGTAAGTAACCCTGAATCCTTTTTGCTCGGCGTATTGTATATAATATATCACAATATCCTGCTAGGATCCAAAAACCATACCCACCCTCGGTGGTTCTACAACGGTAACAACATTAACCCGGTTGTTAGAGACAATAGTCTCAATTGTCTAGATCGGAGATGAGTATACAACAGGGTTACTACTTGAAATTTCTCTCACAGCACGATCAGGGATTTGCAACAACGACTCACCAACAACAGAATCAACCGTGTTACTGTCAGGCTCAGTACTGACAGGAATCGATTCGAAACATATGAATTTAGGGTTATTCACTACAAGAAAACAGCTTAATACCGACGGACTGCTTCCGACGGACCCATTATTCCGTCGGAAAAAACGAAATTTCCGACGGGTTTTTTTTCCGTCGGATATTTCCGACGAATTAAATAATTCTGTCGGAAATCCGTCGGAAATTTCCGACGGAAAATAAATCCGTCGGAATATATGACTTTTCCGACGGAAATTCCGTCGGAAAGTACAATTTCCGACGGATTTTTAATCCGTCGGAACTTTCCGACGGAATTTTCCGTAGGAACAAATTAAAAAAAAAAGAAATTTTTTTTTAAAACCCTAATAACACCTTCCGCCTCCACTCCTTCTTTTTTCCCCCTTCACTTTCTCTTTCCACTTCTCCTTCCTCTCTCCTCTTCTCTTCTCCTTCCTCTCTCCTCTTCTCTTTCCTCTTCGTTCTCCCCCTCTTCGCTGTTCGTCTTCTCCTTCCCCCTTCTCTCTCCTGTTCGTCTTCTCCTTCCCCCTTCTCTCTCCTCTTCTTTCCCCTCTTTACCTCCCACGCACAACACCAACAACAACACCACGAACAACGAACAACACCAACATCAACACACCATCGCCGGCATCAACATCAACCAATTTTTGTGGCCAAATTTCGCCCTTTCTCTCTTCTCACGAAGAAAACAAAGGTTTTTAGGCCAAATTCGACCACAATAACTCTAGATCTAGAGTTTTTGTGGTCGAATTTGGCCTTCTAAACCCAATTTCGAGGTTTATTATGTCGAATTAAGGTATTCTTTGAGTTTTTGTGTTGATTTTGTTGTGTAAATTTTCGTTTTTTTGGGTGCTTTTCGTTTTTTGTGGGTCAATTATCGTTTTTTGTGGGTTAATTTACGATTTTGTTGTGTTGATGGTGTCGGTGGTTGTGTATGGTGGTGGGATAAGGTCGGTGGTGGTATGTGGTTGGGTCTGGGATAGGATCGGTGGTGTCGGTGGTCGGATGTGGTGGGTTTTATGGGTTAAATGGGTTAAGGTGGTGGTAGATCTGGTTAATTGGGTTAGGGTCGTGGTGGTGGGTGGGTTAGGGTTGGACGTGGTGGTGGGTGGTGGTGTGGGGTGGGTTTTTATTTTTATTTTTGGCTTGTGGGGTGGCAGTGGGGGTTGGAAGTGGTGGTAGGTGGTGGTGTGTGGTAGGGTGGGGTGGGTTTTTTTTTATTTTTTTTGGCAGAAGTTTCCGACAGAAAATCCGTCGGAATTTTCCGACGGATTTGTTTTCCGTCGGAAATTTACGACGGACGTTTCCGGGCCCCAATTTGTCTTCCGATGCATGATTTCCGTCGGAAATTTCGTCGGAAATGTGTTTCCGACGGAAATTTCGTCGGAAAATGCCATTTTTCCTACAAAGGGTTTTCCGACGACATATTCCGACAGAATTCCGTCGGAAACCCTATTTCCGACGGAAAATAGGGTGTTTCAAGGAATATTTTCCGTCGGAAAACGACACTTTTCTAGTAGTGATTATCATCACCCAAACTAATTCCACCAACAGAAGTAACAACACTTCCTCTATTATCGCTTCATCCATAATCGTATCCATATATAGTTCAACACTGATCTGCCTACAAGTTGAATCGAGTAATTTTACATAAATAAACTTATTATACATCAAACCATATTATATTCAATAAAGGAGATAGGAAGTTAAACTTACTTGAAACTTGCTAATTGCTACCGCCGGTTTACCACTCATCCCTTAATTTATATTGAGTAACTTTAATCATCTTACAATATAAATCAACTCAGAATACTATAGCTTGAAAATCGCTACGAAGGGAAGTACCATTTCCATTCTCTTATAGGTTGAAAATCGCTACAAAGGGAAATCGCTATAATAGCTCAGGGCAATAATGTTTTGCATGGTGATTTCAAAATTTGCTACAGTATATTGTATAGTAACCAACCATAGTTAACAAGGGTTAACTTGGCGTGAAGTTGCCATCCAATTTGCAAGTTAACGGAGTAGTTGGTGAGCTGTCAATTTCGTTGAACTAATTAAGGGGCTTGTATTTGCTTGGTATTTACGGTTCATGCCATTAGATAAACGAATTTCGCAAATCTGGGGCATGAACTTGTATTTGTCGAGAGCACAACTATCAAGAACTAAATCTAATCTGTACAATTCAACTCTATCTTACATCATAAATGACGCCTTATATTAAACAACTATGCGCATAATACTACGTACATAATATATAGTATATTACTCTAATCAAATATGATTGCGATTGAATTACTCTTTTTGACTAATGGGTATGTATTCTTATTCTTATATGTAAACTTTTTTTTTTTTTTTTTTTTTTTGAAAGAAATTCTTATATGCAAACTTATTTACCTACAATAATTTGATGGAATACCAGAAATAAGTTAATTTATTTATCTACAATAATATGATGGAATAACATTGTAGGCGTACCTTTCAAGGTCTTTAACAAATGATCGTTGTCTAAGGTTAAACCTTGGTCTTGATTTTTAGCTAGAGCTGGTGCTGATAACGTGCTAAATATGGAAGAGAAAATATAGAGAGATGGGAGAAATTTGTTACGTTCTGTATATTATTCCATATAGTATGGGATATATATACATGTATTTTATCTAGGGTTCCATCATTGAATAAGTTCAAATTCTAGAATATTCCTGATGATACATGAGATAATAGTCATCCATATCTAGATGTTTCATAACAAATCTCTCTTACTATTCATTTATTCAATATTCACTATTGAACAGTCAATAAGTTAAGGGATATGACGGCCCTACTAGATTATTATTACCATTATTAACATTATTATTGTTAAGCATACGGAAAAAAAAAAAAAAAAAAAGGGATACGACGGCCCTACTAGATTAGAATTAATGGATACCATGATACAACGTCAAAGCAAGGCCCCTTGGTGCAAACGACATGGATGATACGCACATAAGAAGACGCATAATTTTGTAGTATGGTGATACTAGTCGACATAAGTAGTAAAAGACTTGCGAGTTTGCGACGACTGCATCATCATTGACTTGGTCAATTATAGTGAGGAGTCGATCTCCTCCAACCCTCCATTATCCACTCTCTTTGATCAAGTTTATAGAGAGCATTGTATTTATCTCTCTCTTCATTCTTAGAGTTTTTCTGAATTGTTTAAGGAGGAAGCCATGAACAACTCAACTACAGCCACTTGTCGTATGTTGATCTTTACTCTTATCTTTACTGTTTTCTTGTAATATATTCTCATAAGTACTTGTTTTCTTGCATGCTTAACTATGTGATTAATTAGACTCCCAATTGGATTATATTTAGATGGGATCGTACGTGATCAGGTTGTTTGACTTTTTTTTTTTTTTTTTTTTTTTTTTTGCTATATTTACAATTTTAGGGATGCGTTTTCTTTCTATAAACCTAGATGAACTGCAATTACTACATAAGAATGTTAATTTGTAAATGTCATGTGTTGTACATTTATTGGTCCAAAAAATTAAAATAGATCCCTCCCTATTTCCAATACTCAATCCCTCCATCCCAGCCCCACATAAAATCACCCCTTCACTTTCCCCACCTCGAAAATCACCCTCCCCTTATTTGTAGTAGGAATTTCTATCTCTCTCTCTTTCCTAAACCAAGCACCCGCTGGTTTTGATGGTGCAGGGGGCTTGGGTTGGTTTCAAGATGGTGGTTTGTTAGGGTAGTTTTGAGTTGGGGGATTTAGGGCGATCGGGGAGTTTTCATGGTGGAGGGTTGGATTTTTGGGGTAACATGGTGGAGGAATGGTGTTGGGGGCTTGGGGCTGGATAGGAGGGTATAGATTAGTTTTAATTTAGTTTAATTTTTTGTTTATTTTGGACCACTTACAGATCAACACGTGTTAAAGTAGTCTGTTTTAAGAAATGCACCACCACATAGTTGGGAGTACAAAAAAGACAAAGGTTAAAATTGAGATTTTTATTTGTTGCTCCGTAATACCAATTTTCCACAACTTTGTTAATGCTTTATATTTGCCCGCCTCAATATGCTACTTCGTATAAAAAATTTCATACTACTACTAGATATAAGACATTCTATGTTAGACGTTAATTAAAGATAGTGAAACACAATTTGGTATAAATGTTGAAATTATAATAGAGCTAATCGGTGGAGATGGTACATTCAATGTGAATGGAATCGAAAGTTTTGGAAAAGAAGTGAACTGGGCAACATGCGGGCGGTCATATGTAATAGTCTCCATTTTCGGCCCACAAAACAGTGGTACGTTTTTTGTTTTTATTACTGTACTAGCTTATATATTTGCATTTACGGAGTATTTTTTATGAAGCATTTTTTGTGCTTATTATAACGACCATTTTGAATACAAAATTTTTACAAAATTCAATAAATTTTGTCCATTGTCTGTCTCTTTTTTATTGGATATTTAGGAGAAAATACAAATTTATCTTCTTGATCAACAAAATATGTTTATCAAATGGTTAAAATGTAAATAAATTAACAACTTTTTATCAAATATGAGACCTACAATTGTTGATTTATTTACAGCTATATCATGTTGAGTTGACAAAGTTGTTGATTTATTTACAATTTTGGCATTTGACAAACAAAATATGTTTATCTGAGTGATAAACTAGGAATTCCTCGATCACAAGTACCTTGCTAACTGTAACTTGTGTTTGGTATTGTAGGGAAAAGTACACTATTGAACCATTTATTTGGAACCAACTTCAAGGAGATGGATGCGCGTAAAGGAAGGTTAGCTATTAAAAGCTCATGCTGTTTTCGGGTAATAAAGTGAAAAAAGTCCGTAAATTGAAAGCTAAATACTTCGTATAAAGCTTAGAAAATACTTTATTGTGTCTTAACTTAGGGTCTGTTCTCTTCAGCTTATTTTCAATTCAATTCAGTTCAGCTCCAATCAATTCAATTCAATTCAGTTCAGTTCTTATCTTAATTTTCTTCTTTCATAAAATATTAAGTTCAGTTCAATTCAATTCTGTTCAGCTTTAATAATTTCAGTTCAGTTCAGTTTAGCTCATTTCAGTCAATCAGAACAGTCCCTTACTACAAGTACTAGCAAGATGAGAATACAAAGTACATTCCTTGGCTGACGTTTGATGGTTTTCACTTTTTACAAACAATACTTGCTTTTAATTGGTTTTTGTGAATAAAAATTAAATTAGTTGAAACATAATCGTTGAAGCCTTGTTCAATTCATCTCGACACAATCTACATACTAATATATACTTCCTTCATTTTATAGTACTTGCAACACATTTCTTTTTCATAGTTGTCAATGCAATATTTCAATTATTAATATATTTAATTACCAATACTTATAAATCATAATCATTTGATACTAAAATAGAGACAAATCTAACAAGATCCCACATTATAACTATCTATATGTTAGCTTAGTTAATACGAACAAGATACCAATTATTAGTTGAGACAAACACTACAAGAAGCGGGTGATCGAATTGTATGTGAGTTCCTAATGACTTATTTTGCGGAATGTAAAACAGAAGGTAAAGGAACTTGCAATGCACACAAAGTTTTACGAGGATACCTTTCAAGGTCCAACTAGAAGTAAAACCTCGACTCTCTTACGGATTTCCAGAACCAAATCAATCTACTATATATAATATAGGGTAAACACACAAGTTACAACTTATATTATTATACTCAGACCTTTACTCACAAGTTTCAGACTGAATTTGCTACACAGTAGGTCCCTAATCTACCTAACCTAAGTCCTAAGTAAGATTTACTCGTACTCCTTGAGAACTCTAACTCTCAGCTTTAACCTAGAAGCCTACGACTCAGTATGCAAAGAAGTAAATCTCTCTCTCACTCACTCACACACACACACACACACACACATACACACACACACATCCAATAACCCAACTGATATAATAAATTGACCCTAGTATATGAAAGGTAAGCTATGCATGAAGCCTGAAACAAACATGACAAAGTGATATACTAGGCAAACTTACACAAATATGCACACTACGATTCCTTCATACATAAACTCACTGAAAAATATGAAATGTGATGACTACGATTTATATAAGACTAGCTCATATAGAAAGTAGGGTTTTAAAAAGATAATTAAGTTATTTTTCCAAAATCACAAAACATGGTTTTAAGTAAATCTATTTCAAAGAAAATCTATTTTAGAAAAGTTAAACTTATCAAAGATAAGTAATGAAAAGGATAATATCTTTTGACATTGAGTTTTTAAGAAATAAAGCACTTTAGAAAATCTTTTCTTAAAAACTTATCTTTTTAACCTTTCCTATTTTAAGCTTGCCAAGCCCTTTTGTCACGTTTCTAATAGATTTTCACACATAAACTTAACAATCATATTTACAGCTAATCTAAGAGATAAAAACCTGCTTCGCCAATATCTTGTAAGCCAACATACTTGGGCTTCACACAATCCATGACTAAGTCCTGCTGTCACTTTACTTCTAGTTCTCAACTGGAACTTTGTAGGCCAAGTTCTTGTGAAACTTGCTGCCTCTAACGCAGGCCAAATTGAAGTTCTTAACTTGCTATTTTCAAGTTCCTATTAGGGAACTCAATTAGTTCTTGTTAGAGAACTCTCCTTCTATATTCTTTAACCTTTCCTTGGAACCTCTTCATGTCTTCTTAATTTAGATTTGACCTGTTCTAATCACAACACTTAGAGAACTCTCATTAGTTGAAATTTGATGATTTATATTCATCATTATCAAAACCTTTAACCTTCAACAAGATGGAACATAATCGTTGAAGTCTTTTTCAATTCATCTCTATACAATCGATATACTAATATATACTTTCTCCATTTTATAATACTTGCAACACTTTTCTTTTTCATACATGTCAATACATTATTTCAATTGTTAATATATTTAATTACCAATACTTATAAATCATAAGCATTTGATACTAAAATAGAGACAAATCTAACAAGATCCCACAATTTAACTATCTATATGTTAGC
This sequence comes from Chenopodium album, assembly GCF_948465745.1. Lineage (NCBI taxonomy): Eukaryota > Viridiplantae > Streptophyta > Magnoliopsida > Caryophyllales > Amaranthaceae > Chenopodium > Chenopodium album. The sequence goes on from NW_027665203.1 coordinate 85,445, forward strand.
TTAGCAATCATCAAACTAGTCAAAGGAAAGGATATAAATAATTTCAAAATCAAAATGTTGCAACTTATGTATATGTATATGTATATGTATATGTATATATATTATGTATTTATATATATGTATGTATGTATGTATATATATGTATGTATGTATGTATGTATGTATATGTATGTATGTATGTATGTATGTATGTATCACTACTAGAAAAAGGCCCATTTCCGACGGAAAAATTCCGTCGAAAACACCTTAAAATCCGTCGGAAAAAGTTGTCGGAAAAGCCGTTGTAGGAAAAACCACCTTTTCCGACGAAAATGCCGTCGGAAACACTATTCCGACGGAGTTTCCGACGGAATTTTTTGTCGGAAGACAATTTCTGGTACCTGCGAATTCCGTCGGAAACTATTTTCGGGAAATTAAAAAAATACGCCGTGCCACCACCGGCACGACGAATCACCACCTCCAACCACCCACAAAGGCTGTCAACCCCAACCAAACCAACCTTCTCAAACCCTAACCCACTGCCACCACCGCCACTACAACCCGCCACCACCGCCACTACAACCCACCACCACCGCCACCCACTAAATTAACCCACACCACAAAACCAAACCTAAGCTAGACCCAAACCCCTAACCCAGACCCGACTTACCCAGACCCAAACCCCTAACCCAGACCCGAGTTACCCGGACCCAAACCCCTAACCCAGACCCGACTTACCCAGACCCAAACACAGATCCAAACCCCCCAAACCCAGACCCGACCTAAAACACCCAAACACCTAACCCAGACCTAAACGAACCTTCTCTCACCACCCAAACCCTAACCCTAACCTTAGCCTTGGCGGCACCCACCACCACCTCCCTCGACCCACCCTTAAACTGACCCTAAAACCACCAACGAGCCACCAGAACCACCAAATTTCAAAAAAAAAAAAAAACAAACAAAAGAAAGAACATTAAAAACATCAAAGCATACCTTTAATTATGAAATTAGCTTCGAATTTCACCAAATTTTGGTTAATAAGGCTTAATTCGACAATAAAAACTCTAGATCTAGAGTTTTGATTGTCGAATTTAACCTTAAAACCGTATAAAATCAAAAATACGAAGGAGAGGACGTAGGGTCGGAGAGGAAGTACGAAGGAGAGGCTCGTAGAGGAAGAACGAAGGAGAGGAAGTACACGAAGGAGAGGGTCGTGGGTGAGAAAGAAGGGGGAGAAGATGAGGAAGCCATAGATGAGAGAGAAACAGCAAAAGAAAGGAGAGAGAATGAAAAGGGGGAAGTGAAATAAAACGGCTAAGGGGTGAAATAAAAGGAGGGCTGCTTTTAGAGTTTGAATTTTTTTTTTAAAAATATTTTCCGACGGAATATTCCATCGGAAATTTCCGACGGACTTTAATTCCGTCGGAAAATTACATTTCCGACGGAATTTTCCGTCGGAAAGCTTATATATTCCGACGGATTTATTTTACGTCGGAAATCTCCGACGGATTTCCAACGGATCCTAATAATTCGTCGTAAATGTCCGACGGAATAAAAATCCGTCGTAATTTCCTATGTTTCCGACGGAATTAGGTATCCGTCGGAATCAATCCGTCGGAAATAGGCCTATTTCTAGTAGTGGTATATATGTATGTATGTATATATATGTATGTATATGTGTATGTATATGTATATGTATGTGTATATATATGTATATATATATATGTATATATATATATATATATACATATATATATATATATATATATATATATATACATATATATATATATATACATATATACATATATACATATATATATATATACATATATATATATATATATATATATACATATATATATACATATATAATATGTATATATACATACATATATAATATGTATATATATATATACATATTATATATGTATATATATATGTATATATATATATATATATGTATATATATATATATATATATGTATATATATATATATATATATATATATATATATATATATATACACACAACGGATATACTTTCAAAATATTGCTTTAACAATTAGTAAAATATAATTAAAAATAGGAAAATTTGGATTTTGGTACCTCGAAAATGGGAGTAAGTGAATTTTATTACCCATCTAAAATTATATTTTAAATTGGCACCTCAAAAATGACTAAACTATAGATATCAGTACTTCCGTTAGCATTCTGTCAACTTTGCCGTTAGTGGGTCCCATTATCTAATTATTTAATAATTTAATTTATTAAAAAAAATATTTAATTAAAAAAAACTTTAAAAAAAAATTTAAAAAAAACTTTAAAACATAATAAAGAAACATAAGCATGTGAATAAGGGACAGAGGGAGTACATATATAATCTGAGTTTGTTGACTAGTACCTTCTAATTTTAAAAACATCAAAAGTTACCACCTTCTTGCCCCCCAATTACCACGTGACGTCATTTTGGGCTCATTATTTTCCTTTTCTCCCTATTTCTCTCACATTTCTCATTCCTAACTCGATTCTCATCCCCTTCCACTTTTTTCCCATGTGAATAAGGGACAGAGGGAGTACATGTATAATCTGAGTTTGTTGACTAGTAATATAATCATGCGATTCATGCCCATATAAGCAATAATAGTAAAGTACCTATATATACAGCGAAAAAGTAAAATATATAAGTTTGTTCTTCTTGTCAGATCTGCGACCACCAAAGGTATTTGGCTAGCAAGATCATGTGATGGCATGGAGCAGCCCTTAACTATAGCAATGGATGTGGAGGGTGCCGACAGTCAAGAAAGAGAGGGGTAACCGGATCGCCGTCACCGTTGTATCATTCATCGATTTTGAATCACTTTGATGCTCTTGGCATAAATTCATGTAACAACCTATTTTCCTCAAGTATGCTCATTCTCTTGCATTTACTAGGATGATACTGCTTTTGAGAAACAAAGTGCTCTCTTTGCTCTTGCAGTTTCCGATATAGTGCTTATAAACATGTAAGTTTGTGAAATACTTACTTTTATTATTATTATTGTTGTATTTCCTTAATTACATACATGATTATTTCCACTGATCTAAATCTTTAAATTTAGGTGGTACAATGACATTGGACGTAGAAATGCAGCATGTAATCCTTTACTAGAGACTGTGTTTCAGGTGCTTTCTCTGCCTCTTAAGGTGGTAACTTTTGATGTTTTTGAAAATAGAAGGTGGTAATTTTCCAAAAAAAAAGTAGAAGGTGGTAATTGCTAAAATGGACATTACAGAAAGTGATAATTGGAGGGCAAAAAGGTGGTAACTTTTGATGTTTTTGAAAATAGAAGGTTGTTAATTTAGATGAACTACTACGAGAGGGGGGGGTGAATAGTAGTAAGTTCCAATCGAGGAACTTAAGCGGAATTAAACAATAAAAACGTAAAGAAAACTTAAAGCACACATCAAGTTTTACGAGGAAACCATCCAGTGCCTAATTGGAAGTAAAACCTCGGCCCTATTGGGACTTATAAACAAATTTCACTATAATAGGCAACTCTCCTAGTACAACCTATTACACAGACCTTTGCTTGCAAGTTCCACCACAGACACTTGACTCTATGATAGGACACTTCCTACCAGACCTAAGACACTTCTCAGGACCCTTTTCTCCCCTTACCCAGGACACTTTCCAGGTGACCCAAGACACTTCTCAGGTACCTTTCACTCTCTGTGCACTCACAGTCTTCACTCGAATTTTAGAGAATTCAAACTCATACACTTGTGTGAATTTAAGAGAATTCACGATCTCACCCCAAAACCAATTACAACTCAAAGACACACTCTAACACATAAATGGAAAGCTACACATGAAACCCGAAATCAAAATGATAAAGCTTAAACCTTTGGCAAACTTACTCTTAAGCACTAAGTGGTTTTCACGCTTAAAACTCTCACTTTGCTAAGCTGAAATACTTATATATTTATAGGAGTTCCTCAGCTTCTCAAACTAGGGTTTTCGCAAACAAGATAGATCAAACACAAATCTGATCTTATCTTCTATAAAACCGAGTCCAAACAGATTTAAATTCGTTTTTATAAAAACCAAATTTAATCAAATTCGTTTTTGTTAAAAGATAAGATTTTATAAAAAAAGATAAAACCAAGTTAAACCTGATTTTAGATAAAATCAATTAAGTACTTTTTTATAAAACTCATATTTATCTTTTACGAATTAGTTAGTTTGCCAAGCTCTATCTGATTTCTAATAAGTTCCAGGCATAACAGTCATTTATATGTTTACATCATCTTACGAAAACAAACTTATCTTTTATACAACTATAAGTTATGAAGTCCATCTTCTTCGGTTGATATCTTGATCTTTGCGTTGATCCTTGATTATTGAGGCTTGCCCCAGCATTACACCAGAACCAGGTCGTTACAACCCGTTTGAAGTTCCTAGTCAGAAACTTCGGGAAGTTCCATTGCTGAAACTCTTCTTCTGTTCTTTACTTGTCCTCATGGATCTTCTAAAGTTTCTTTGTTCCAGTTCCTACTTCACCCCTCTACGCTTACTGAACCTGCCAACATCACAACACTAGAAAATCCTTATTAAAAGGAAGTTTGCTCAATTCTTAGTATCATCATCAAAACCTCATAAGGGTCAACAAAGGTGGTAATTTTTTTTTTAAAAAAAAATACAAGGTAGTAATTGCTAAAATAGACATAATAGAAGGTGGTAATTGTCAAAATTTTTATTAATTAATTATGTATGTAGTTCTTTAATTAGAATGGAGTATTCCTTAAGTAATGTTTTTCAAGGTTCTAAACATGATAAAATCATTACGTTTGCCGTTTGATGGTGTTAAGGTCATGAGGCGATTGTTCAAGGCTCGTAGGATCACTCTAATTTTTGTAATACGTGATATGACAACGGTGAGTTTGTCTTTTTACATATAACGCAAGTGTGTATTTAATTATATATATGAGCTGAGGTATTATTGACAACTTTGCAATTTTGAGCAATTTTTTTTTTTTTTTTGGCTTTTCATATCAGATGACACCTTTTGAAACAATTAAACCGGTTATTGAAGAAAATATTCAAAAGGTAATGTGAAAAAAAAAAAAAAAAGAAATTTACTAATGTATGACATTATATTTTACATTATTTATTTATAATTTTTTAAAAATTTTGCAAGATATGGGATTCGGTTTCCAAGGCACCAACCCAAGAACATATTCCTTTAAGTCAGCTTTTTGAGGTAAGTAAGTAAACCTTTCATTTTTTATTTATTTATTTTTTTTGAACAAAAACCTTTCATTTTATTTAGCTAAATTATACAACTCTTCCCGTCAAAAAAAAAAAAAAATTATACAACTCTTCTTTGATACTTATACAACTACTCTTTTTTTTTTTTTTTTTTTTTTTTTTTTTTTGGTTGGGGGGGGGGGGGAGGGGAGGTTGGCTGGTTTTTTTTTTTTTTTTTTAATATTTGGACCAATTAGGACTTGACATGTGTCAAATGACCTGATATAATAGGTCATTGACTTTTGTTGACCGGTTAGGGATTGTAGAAAAAGAATAACTCCCAAAGTTCGGATTATTCTAGAATAATCCAAAGTTGGGATTATTATAGCAAAATTGATGAAAGTTGGGATTATTATTTCTAATTTTTCCTAAAAGATCGATAATTATACAACTCTTCTTTGATACTTATACAACTCTTCTTTTTTAATTTTTTTTTTATCAAGTGTTATAAATTGACTTTTTGTATCATTGTTCACACATTAACTTTGACTTGCTTGTAGATTAAAGTCGTTGCTCTTTCTCACTATGAACATGAAACAAAGAAATTCAAAGAAAAGGTGTGGCATTATTTATTGGTTGAGTACAGTATTTTGATTTTCTTAATTAAAATTATTAATTAAAGCTGTCTAATTGAGTTCATGTAAATAATGGGCATATCAAGGTTGATAGTTTGAGGCAACAAATCAAACACTCAATAGCTCCCGGAGGATTTGTCGAAGACCGTGATAAAGTTGTACCAGCTTCATCTCTTCCTCTCAGTATGCAACATATTTGGAAAACTATTAAGGAGAACAAGGACCTTAATCTTCCTGCAGTCAAAGTAATCATGAATGCTAAACAAATTAAACTAGTAATGTGAACGAGATTTGATTCTTTTTGTTGAATTATTAATGTAATTGTTATTGTACAAATAATTTAAAATTTCAGGTCATGGTGTCTAATATTCGGTGTCAAGAAATTGCTGATGAAAAATATAGGAAGTTTACCCAAAATCAGGTATAAAAACCCAAATACTCAACATCCCCACTTTCGATTTTCTTGTTGGTCTACTACTCTGCTTAAATTTCGTTGGCCTTTCTGTTACCATTTTTTCAGGATTGGCTTGAACTCAAAGTAGCCTCACAATCTGGCCTTGCCTCTAAATTTGGAGAAAAGCTCAATTCAATCATCGTTCATTGTTTATGCGAGTTAGTGTCTATATTTCCCTCAAAAATTATACTTGTCTGAATATGTTATGGTTTTGTACACTTTTAATTTTTATTCAAATTTTTTTTTTTTTTGGTAAAAAAGGCACTTAATTAGCGTAAACTAAACATTACAAACTCTAGTACAATTGTCTATATCAAAAGGTCCATACAATAACCAGGGGGTCGGGAAGCATCCTAGTTACGATTCATTTCATAGTCTAACATGTACACTATTTATGTAACCTTTGAGTTTATTTAATTTTGGGGTTTATATTTAAAGAAGCAATGTAGTCATAGATGTAAGTATCAATGTACCATTTTTTTTTTTTTTGACAGTGAGAGCAAAAAAAGAAAAGCACAAGCGAAAATTTAAAAAGCCAAAAAAAGACCCTCGTGCACGAGCCTTTCCTGCTAACCAGTGTAAAAAAGACCCTCGGGAAGCACGTGCCCCTCCCCCACGGAGTAAAGGAGCGTCATAATCACGAAAAATCTAACCAACATCTGCCGAGTTATCGGGGGATGACCAAGACCCATCACAAATCAAATAAATATCAAACCCCGATGTGAGGTCCCCAGCAAGCTTGGCAGCAAACCCCGAATCAGCTGGCCTAGGGTTAAGGACCCAAAGCAGAGGAGTGAAGGTGAGAATCCTGAATGAGCTTGCATCCCCTGCACCAGAAGCAAGAAGTAAAACATCATCAAGAAAGACAACATGTTGCTGGAAACGTACATTATTACAGGACAATCAAATAGCCCAAAGAAGGGAGAAAAACTGCGCCAGGTTCTCCATGTCCTTAGCAGCTGCTAATAAAGAAACCATAACAAAAACCAATTGGAGAAAAGGAAGATGAAAAAGACCCTGGATATTGAAATGAAACGAGTTGCGAACCCACAAAGGAGCAATGAAATCACAGTCTCGAAACGAATGGTCGACCGTCTCCTGCTCCCTCTGGCAGAAGCAGCAAACTGAATCCATAGAAATGTCGCGAATAGCTAGAACTGAGGCTACCAGAACACCGGCCTGAATAATTTTCAGCCAAAGATCTTCCATTTTTGAAGAAGGGGAAGCGCCCAAAATTTCCTCCAATAGGGATCAGGCAAGGACCCCAAAGGAGGACACCTAATAGTCTGCTGCAATAAAAGAGCATAGGCAGACTTTAAAGAAAAGGAGACATACTTAGAGAATTTCCAATACATAAAATCATCAATAAGTTCCTGCGGATGATCTAAACTAAGGTTCCTAACGGAAGTTGGGCAATCAAAAAAACCAATGGACTCCTCGAGGAGTCACTACTAAAAATTAATGTTTTTACGACCGTCATAAACGGTCGCAAAAAATAGCAAAAACAGTCGCTAAATGTAATTGTGGCTGTCAACGGTCGTAAAGTGGTTATCGTGATTCACTTGGTCGCAAAAAGTCATAATTGCAACTGGTTGACGATCGCAATATTTTTGCGACCGTTTCCTCTATTTTCAACAACCTTTATAATAACGGTCGCAAATATAATTAATTACGACCAGTATAGTAGTGGTCGCAATATTAGCCATTTGCGACTACATTAGGCGATCACTACATATTTTAAAAAAAAAATAAGAAAAGAAAATAAGAAAACTGGAAACAAACAAAACCCAGGCCATACGCACCCTCAACTGCACCCCCTGTTCACATCCTGCACCCCATGTTCCTACCGCCAAGAGCATTACCTAAGCCACCTCTCCCTCCCCCCCACCCATTACCGCCAACCTCCCACCCTTAATCACTACTACCCCCCACTTACGCCACCACCTCCAACCTTACCCCAAAAAACCAAAAAATTAAACCCACAAATAAACCAAAATTCAAAACGAAAATCAAAATTATAAAAATTAAAAAAAAAAAACCCATAAAAATATAACCTTTTGTTTTTAAGCAACCATAAAAATATAACCTAAATTCCACCAAAAATAAACCAAAAAAATAAAAACCAAATTAAAAACGAAAAACAAACTCGAAAATTACAAAAATCAAACCCAAACATTAACAAATAAAATGAAAACGAATATGAATCCCAAAATGAACAAAAACCAACATTCGAATACTGAAATTCGAAGAAAAAATCAAAACAAATTCAAATAAAAAATCAGACAAACAAGTATAAATATGATAACATACCTTAACCTCGAGTTGACTTCGAATTTCACCTCAAATTTGATTTAATAAGGCCAAATTCGACTATTAAAAGTCTAGATCTAGACTTTTCATGGTCAAATTTGACCTTAAAACCGTTAACTTGTTTAGCCATAAGATTGTGACGGTGGAGATCGTGGTGATGGGCTCAAGCTTGACGGTGGTGGTCATGGTAGTGATGGTTGGTGCCGGTTGAATGTTTGGGCGAATTTTGATCTATTTCTTTGAAGTGTGTTTGATTTCCGGCGATAAAATTCAGATAATGAAGGAGGAGAGGAGGAATGATGGAGGAGAAGAGGAATGGAGAGAAGGAAAGAACGGAAGATGAAGATAGACTAACGTGAGAAGAGAGAGAGGAGAGAGAAAGAGAAAAGAGAGAAAAAGCGGCTGCTGAAAGAGTTAAAAAGGAATTAAGGCTAGGGTTAGTGGCCTTTTATCCCCTTTTTTTTTTTAAAAAAAAAAAAGAAAAATACTACTTACAACTGTTGAAAACGGTTGCAACTAGCGACTGTTTGCGACCGTGTGTAAAAACGGTCGTAATATGCGATTGTTTTAGTTGGTCGCAACTACTTTATTATTATTTTTAATTAATTTTCACATGTATTTATTAAAAAAGAATTATTCAAATATACTTGTGACGGTGTAAATGGTAATATACGGTCGCAAAATTGCGATTGCCTTTAAAATGGTCGCAGATTTCTAGTTTTGCGATTGTTTTATTGACGGTCGTAAAAAAACGGTCGCAACTTGACCGAATTCTAGTAGTGAGTCCCACCTGTTAGAATGCGGATCAATCTTATCAAACACATGAGTCAGAAGATCCAACTAAGATAAACTATCCTTGAATAACACTAGACCCCTCGCCTGCTGTAATGCGGACCCTATTACCTTTAGCCACTTTCCAACATACACCTGAAGCAACAGCCGAAAGAGCCATCTATAACCCACGACAACCCCATGAGGGGCGAGAAATACGAGCTTAGAAACCAAAAGTTGAGGATTTCAAAACATCCTCCACTCTATACCTGCAAGGAGGACAGAATTAAAGATGGAAATGTTGCGCAAACCCAAACCCCCCAAACCTTTGGGTAAGTGAAGTAGAGAAGCCGAGCGCAACGCCAAACCCTTCCGAGAACCAGACGATCTCCACCAAAAGCTGGCAAGCATACTATCTAGTTGAGATGCTACAGAAGACTGTATCTTGAAAACAGACAAGATATGATTATATGATGCGACTGACATCGAATTTATGATAACCAGTTTTGCTGCTGCCGACAAACAAAAAGAATGAGGCAAAGGCAGACAACTGGCTAAAAACTGAAAGGATTATGTATGTGCTAGCTAAGTTTACGATTAACGACAATTAACAATAATCAAAGAACAAAATCAAGTAAGACGAAAAACAAGAACAAATTTACCATGAAAACCCAATGCCGGGAGAAAACCCACCAATCCACGATGAAGTAACTTGATGATGATGATTACAAGCTCTCAATACACCATGAAAGCTCACACCTCTCTTAATTCACTCTCTTAAACCCTAAAAAGATGAACTAATCTCAAGAGGCTTTTTCTCTCTCTTAAATCTAACATCATACCCTAATAAATGACATACATGAGTTTATATAGTCTAAGAGTACAAGAGTAATCAATGGCTAAGATTAAAATGCAGCTTACATCGACTAAAATCGAACCGTCGAACAGAGCAGCAGGGGTTCGACCGAACCTACCTTGTGTTCAGTCGAACTTGAGGTGGTTCGGTCGGACCTCCCTTGGTTTGACCACACCTTTGCTAGAAATGAAAATGATGTTGCTACTGCTTCAAAGGTTCGACCGAACTCCCCAAACTCCATTGTTCTTGTTCGGTCGAACTTCTTCCAACAAGCAGTTCATTTGCATCTCCCTTATGCCTCCATACTCTTGAACCACTCTCCACACAATACAAAACCCAACAACAACCTTGTCGATTAAAACCCTAAATGACAGAGAAGTTATAAACCAAATATTAACAACTTTAAAAAAAAAAAAAAAAAAAAAAAAAAAAAAAAAAAAAGTCGGATATATTTTATTTCCGTATAAGCTAACAAGACAAAATAATTGAAACAAGGAAGATGAGACAAACATGCAAAATTCTTTACATTGAACTATTATAAAATTAAGGGTTTTTCTAAGCTATACCCCTAAGGTATTCGAGTTTCTAAGGTGTATCTATGCTATTTCAAGTTTCTAAGTTGTACCCCTCAACTCACTACCATTAATTAATGGTACCCTCCTTGAGACTTCCACGTAACCTAAAGTTAACTATAAATTTAATAGAAATATGATAAAAGGTAAGGAAATGGTAGGAGAAATAAATCTTAGCCACCGCAACCCTAATAATGAAAACTGAAGCCACAAAATTACACTCTCGAATAATTTTTAAACAACTAATTATATGGGTACATTTTAGTATTGATAAGGAGTTGAAGGGCACGACTTAGAAACATGAAAAAGCATGGGTACATCTTAGAAACTCGAATACCTTAAGGGAATAGCTTAGAAAAACCCCAAAATTAATTAGTGAGAGCATCTTCAATAGTTGTAGTTAGGGTCCTTAGGAACAATAATACTTAAAATATTTAAAAGTCTATATCTACTAGCTTGTCTGTTCCAGCTAAATTATGGAATTAATTAGATTGTGTTAGCGGACCAACTCAACCAAAAGCTTAAGCTGATAGTTGAGGCCCAGGAATATGTTTTATACTCTATCACTCCCCCTCACACAAGAACTTGTTGGGCTAGAAGTGTGGATGCAGCATGTGCCCTCCTCATACCCTGCGCTTAATATTCTACTTGAAAGTGGGGGGGGGGGGGGTGGGCTCCGATACCATGTTAGTGGACCAACTCAACCAAAAGGTTAAGCTGATAATTGAGGCCCAGGAATATGTTTTATACTCTATCAAATTTGTTGACAAAATAACTGCTTGGGAAAAAATTGCAAAAATCCCTAATGATATATCATTGGCTCATTCTCTCTCTTTTTTTTATTTTTTGTGAAAGTATTCTCCTGGCTCATTTATTTGAATAACTAGCATATAGCTAATTATTGGAACACAAATTAGTTATAATGAAAATTAGTTTGAAATCTTATGTATCATGACAATTTGGATCGGAGATGCTTAAATTATATAAGTATATGAATTTTTCGTTTTTCAGGTATGATTTAGAGGTTGCAGATTATGATGGGGATATCCGAACCAAGACAAAGAAGAAATTAGAACATGATTTGATAGAAGTATAGTAAAACCTTCTATCTTTGTTACAATTGTTAATTTGAGAATCTTTCTTATAGTGTTTTTTTTTTTTAAAAAAAAAAAAAAAAAAAAAAAATTAGTGGCGTTGTTTGTAGTAACATAAAATTAGATGCATGAGCACACTGCACACAACCACATGGTATATGGGCAATATGGCACATTAAATTACTCACATATCTATAAAGTAAATGACACAATTACATCAACACACTTTAACAAGCTTAATATCAATTATAAATAAATACTGTATAATTTTTATTTTATTTTGGGGAGTTGAAAGTTGTGTAATTGCATATATCAATTTCTCCTAATTAAATTGGTCATCATATATATCATGAGATTATTTGTTCTCCCATTTAGAAATAAAGGATTTTGTACTGATAATAATACTCCTTTTTTTTTTTTTCTACATTAGCTTGTTGAACCAGCTGTTGAATCCAGTTTGCGGCATCTACGTTTAAATTCAGTGAAGAGGTTTAAGGAGCTCTTCAACGAATCTCTAAAACAAGAACAAGGATTTTCTGCTGCTTTCAATAGATGCAAAGATATCTGTGTGACACATTTTGCAGAAGGATGTACAGGTTAACCTTTACTTGATAGCTACAAAATGGAATATTAACTTTATGAGCTTCGTATGATCGTATTTTATGATTTTCTGAATAAAGCGTAATATCTTGAAATATTTAAAATATCCAATATCTAAAATTTTGATGAAGTAAACTAATTACTCCATTAGATCTATTAAGAAGCTAAGTCTTACATGATTTAATTAATAACATGGTATGCAGTCTTTTTTGAAAATCTGGCCCAATGTTTTGATGCTCAATCTCATTGCAACTCCCCGACGCCCACACAGTCGCAGCAACAGCCCAATGCAGCTACATTGGGCCAAGCACAGCAGCAAGCTCCTCCTCGTCCAGTCCAACAGCATCAACATCAAATACCTTGTAACCCCCGTCTATAATTTATTGAATACAATCCAAACGGAAAAGTTTCACACAAACTCACATCAAAATTTATTTTGTATCTTGCTTCAACAGATCCATTTGTTGAACAATGGCACGCAAACAGTAATGTATCAAGAGCAAGGTCCAAGCTTGTCAGTGATATCTATGATTATATGGCTACTGTCCGCCTTTCCAAATTGGCTGAAGTTACTTCACTTTATGAGGTACGTGTTTTTGTATACAATACTCATTTGCTTTGAGATAATAGATACGTATAATAAGATCATGTGCTTCCTTCGTCCCATAATATAGTTCCTGTTTTCCTATTTTGGGAACTTTTGGATAGTATGTAAATATCATTATACCATCACCTTCTTAAGTTTATGCATTGTACTTCCTAATTTAGTTTTGAATTTTGAACATGCTTTGTACTTTTTTTTCGTTCCTTTTGTTGAATCCCATTGTAGCCCACTTATGAGTGTCCCACATTGGAGAAAGAGGAGAGGTGGTTCCACTTTATAAGGTAGAGGAGTAACTCCTACTATTGCCAATTGGTTTTAGTATGGAAGCTTCAAAGCCTTGTTTGTGGACCCAACTCTCCTCCTCCTTGTTCGGGTTGCCCAGGCCCATTTCATATTGTTTCGAAATTTAACATGGTATCAGAGCCCAGGTTTGTTGGGCCATTTATAACTGGGTATTTGTCAAGCCACTGGTTAAGGGGCCTCTATTGGATGTTCATTCCCAAAGAGGATTTATATTGTACCTTCTGGTGTGCTCTAGTTCTAAGGACACTCATAAGTGAGGGGGAGTGTTGAATCCCATTGTAGCCCACTTATGAGTGTCCCACATTGGAGAAAGAGGAGAGGTGGTTCCACTTTATAAGGTAGAGGAGTAACTCCTACTATTGCCAATTGGTTTTAGTATGGAAGCTTCAAAGCCTTGTTTGTGGACCCAACTCTCCTCCTCCTTGTTCGGGTTGCCCAGGCCCATTTCATATTGTTTCGAAATTTAACACCTTTTATTCACTTTCTCCTCCTATTTCTTAAATATCGTGAGAAAACACAAACAAAAACTATATCATGGGACGGAGGGAGTATTTGATTAGTGTCTAACAAAGTGGTCTTACATATGATGTTGTAGGCGAGGTTAAGTGTGGCTCTCATAGGACCCGTTAGTAGGGTTTTGTTGGATACTACAAATGATAAAGCCTGGCCATCAATAAAAGAAATTCTTCAACGTGAGATACATCATGCAGAGACTGGGCTTGCAGAAGTTTTTATTCAGTTTGATTTGGATGAACAAATGCAAAAAAACATGCGCGCAAAGCTAGAGGATTATGCAAGAAGTGTGGTTGAGGCAAAAGCTAGGGAACACGCGCAAAACATCTCGAGCCTTATGAAAGCTAGGTAATTTATTTATTTATTTATTTATTTATCTAAAATTAGGTACGGTCAGTTCACCTCGACCTATATTCAACTCAGCTAATTTCATTTAAATATTTTTAGGGTTTTTCTAAAAGCTATGTTTATGTGGTTGATGAGTTTTTTTTAAGGTATGCACATGTATTTTCAAAATTATAAAATGTGCATGTCTTCCAAATTAAGATGTTTATTTAACCGTACCCTTTAATGTTAACCTAATGTCAATAGTTGTGTTAATTGTTAATTACGCCACTTTGGAGAGAAATTTCATATCCAAATTGATTGAGTTAGACTTTTAGAGTGATGTAAGAGGAATTACAATAAGCATATTTTTTTTCATATAATTCTCAAGCTCTCATGTACTTCTTTTTTCTCCTCCATTTCTTATTATTCCCCACCCACCCCCCCCCCCCCTTTTTTATTTTAACAATTACTAACGTTGAGTTAACGTTAGAGGGAACAGTTAATTAAACAATACTGTACAACTTAAGTTGGAAGACGCAACTTGTAATTTAGGAAAAGAAACTTAACGACCTCAAGGTTATAGTTTAGAAAAACTCAAAATTTACAGGAAAAGTAAATCTAATTTATCAAGTGAGATATCAATAAATTTGTATATTTTTAAACTTATAGTTTTACTAGTGTTTTTGGGCGGAGGTAGAGTGTATTATATTTTTTAATTCTTTATTTTGTGTTTTAGATTCATAAGTTTATTCAGCTTGGAGGGTCATGTTCAACGGGAATGGACTGAGAATACAAATATTGAATCAATTACAAAAATTGCTCATTATGCGGTATGTAAATGAAATTTGGTGAAATTTACTTGGTAGTTTCTCAATCTTTTGGAAATTGTTAAACGTACTAATTTTTTTTTTTTCTTCTTATGATCCAAATATTTTTGTAGTGTCTTAAACTCTTATCTGCTCTGGCTGCAATTCAGTTGGATGATAAATTTGAGGACCTTGAAAAATATTTAGTTGCTTTATTGGATGATAAATTTGAGGACCTTGAAAAATATTTAGTTGCTTTATTCCATGATAAGTGCTGGGAGAAGGTTCAGGCTCTAACATCAACCAGCTGGAATAAGGTTAGGTTTCTAGCTTACTCTTTGTATAAAAACAAAGGAAAACGATATGAATGAATTGAAGCACATGATTGTATATGTTTAATACGAAGTATTAACATAATTGGTTTTAGTTTAAAAATTCAAATAAATCGTGTATCGCACGGGTTTTATCTAATACATTCCTATCTCAATATAATTTGATGATTTTCAACAATGATACGGATATCGTAAGAGGGAGGAGAGAGAAAAATAGAGTAAAAATAAAGGAGAGATAATAGATTGTCATAAATTAGGAAACAAAACATTAAATACACCAGATCTAATATAATCCATATATATTAAAAGTAAAAGTATGGAGCTTAAACCCTAACAACGTTATAATTATATCTTTTTGTATATATATGTAGATTCCATTATCAGAAACAGTTATAACTCCGTTGCAATGCTTATTACTTTGGGAGAAATTCCTAAAGGAGACAAATCCATTTATTGTTGGTGCTATTGCCGAGGCTACTGAGCATAAACGGGAGGTGTGATTTTATTTCCTTGTACTAGATCATCTACAATCTTATTTTTCATAAACTTATATGTTTGTTAACTCTTGTCTTTATATTTAACTACTAACAAGTTATCATGATTTATTTCCTTAAATCCTCAGAAGGTTCAGAGACGCCGAAGACGTGCTAAATTATCTCTTAATATAGTACAGGTCGTGACAAACGTGACATTAACTATATTAGGTGGTGGTCCTATTTTTAGTAATAATTAGAATGCTCAACCTGATTTCCCTAATTTTAAACTTCTCTATAGTCAAAGGTTGTTTATCATCACAATGGAAGATTTGGAAATCTGCAGTAATTCCTTGGGTAGTCGAGGAATGGTATTGGTACATATTGTTGAGTAAATTCATATTCATATTCATAATACGAAGTACTCCTATATATAGAAAATAATTCCATGAAACAAATATACATAAGAGTGTAAGACTATGCATTTACATATTCCGTAATATGTACTGTACTTTTTTAATTATCATTGTGTACCTATTTTTCACACTAAGGCTTATTCATGTGAGTCCACTATCATGTTTTTGGTGTTGCGAGCCTCGCGATCGGGTTTAGTTAGCCCGCGCCTTTTTATTGGACTTTTGTTATTGAACCCGGTCTCACGTGTGTCCGGTCTCACACAAAACCTTTTGTTGTTATTGTTGTATTGTATGCCTATTAAATTACTTTATCCGTGTGTTGATTTGTTAATTTGAGGATTAATTAAATAGTATCCTCTATGTAAAGACCACGTCATTATTAATTACAACCTTCAATTTAGATGATTTTAAAATAGCTACAACAAATTAGAAAATTCTAAATAGCTACAACATTTTGTAGTTGTTCGTGCATTGTACTCTTTTTCAATCACATCTGAAGATCTGATCATTTGCAATTTTAAATCTACACTCTACCCTTGTTATTTGGATATTTTTGCGATGATAACAATAAAAATGTAGTAGTTATAAGAACGGCTATTTCACCAAATGCCACTGAGAAATTTAAAAATTCACCAAATGCCACTCAGTTCTTAAATAATTCACTGAGTGCCATTATTGACTAACGGTCGTTAACTCCGTTAGTCATTTGGGCTTAATTTTGACACATGTCATGATATGATTGGTCTATTTATTTTAATTTATAAAAAATAATAAAAAATATATATATATAAAAAAAATAAATCCCAATATTTTCCCAGCCACCTTCCCACCACCGCCAAACCTAGACCCTCCCCTTATCTCGCCAGAAAACGGCCACCCACCCCCTTAACCACCTAAAAACGGCCGATCGCCCCTTTAGCATCCCACCTGACCCATCGCCGACCCCCAAAACCGCCCACACAACCTTCCCCGACCCCAAATACCACCAACATGAGCTTTGATTTAAACACCCGACGTTTTCTAACCACCGCGCAAAACCCCTCTTCCTATCCTCCACCCTTGAAACGACGAAATCGGCAATAGAAATCGACCATTCTAGATTTCCATGGTCGATTTCGACCATTTGAGGGTGAAAGGTTTCAATAGTCAGGTTCTATTATGGGTTTCCATGGTCGGTTTCGATGGCTATGGTGATGCATCGTGTTGGTGCGTGAGGTGGTTGTGGGGGCTGGGGTGGGGATCAGCGCAGGGGTCATCGGTTAAACGGAGTTTTATGGGTCAGCATGTGGGTGCTGGAATCGAGTAGGTAGAGTTTTGGGTACTGCGTGAAACAATGTGGTGGTTGTGGTGGTTTTTCGGGAGGAGGAAAGGGAAATTAAGTGGAGTCGACGGTTTTAATGGGGACAAGGGGTTCCAGCGGGAGGTGAGGGGGTTCCGATGGGTTCCGACGGAAGGTTAGAGGGTTCCAGCAGGTGGTCAAGGAGTTTCGGCGGTTGGCTTTGGGCTGATGATTGGATTTGGTAGGTGGTTAAGGTGGTGGGAATGGGTTGGGTTAGGATTTAGAGTTTTTTTAATTTTATTTTTATTTATATTTTTAAACCAATAACCGACTGACACGTGTCCACTTGTGTCATGATTATGCCCTAATGACTAACGGAGTTAACAGCCGTTAGTCATAAATAGCACTCGGTGAATTACTTAAGAACTGAGTGGCATTTAGTGAATTCTGAAAAGTACGATGGCATTTCGTGAATTTTTAAATTTCTCAGTGGCATTTGGTGAAATAGCCGTTATAAGAATGGACATTATACCCTTGATTATTTGTAGGTAAATTAGGACCATTGATTGCATGAAAAAACATATAAAAAAGATAATCTTGTTAAATATGGGAGAGAAAATATAGAGAGATGAGGGAAATTTGTTACGTTCTGTATATTATTCCATCTAGTGCGGGATATATATACATGTATATGTAGGCGTCGTTTGAAGTGCGCCTACGTTAAAGCATGTTAAGAATATGCTTGGCACTCATAGGAAGTGGGAATTGACATATACGATTAGGGACAAGGAAAGTAGGGAGCCGCTAACAAGTTTTTAAGGAACTTGTAAACCGTTCACGGATCATTTAAGGCAACCACGAAAAGGGACAACGAAGGCAACAACGATTGACCCGTGAAGGTTACACCCCATTCATAATCCATGAGATTACTAACTCCATATGGTTCGGAACCACGAAAGGAGGATCGGGGATGATTGTACGAAGTGAGTCATTGAGTCACATTCGCCCGTATTGGCCTCTACTCGATTCTTATTGTGAAAAGTATTCATGCGATCTCAAAGGCATACAAACAAAATATTTAATTCGCTCCAAACTATTAATTATGCTAAATTGGTTAAATATTAATGCACACATTATTCTAAAATATTGGTGATCACTTGATTAAACAACAAGATTAAAAAGGAACCTAAACCGGTTGTCCAAAATATCTTATCAGGCGTGATATTCAATTACATATTCTCTTTAACATGCAATATGGTGATCATAATAATAATAGAACAAACATTAATATTGGAAGCAATTCAACAATAATATCGTTAATCAAATCAAATAATAATAAACCCTAATCATGATAATAGCAACAAGAAATAATAACAAGAGTAATTAAGTGATTAATTACTCACTTTTCACGTTTCCTTGAATTGCTACATCATGAATAAACTGTTAGTAACTTCAATAAATAATAAATCAAATGGAAATTAAATTAAATAAAAGGTTGAGTTGATTTGGTCCAAACCCTCAGTTAATTCTACCTTTCACGCCTTGGTTTAACTATAGAACTTCGGGTATTGTATGGACTCCTTAGAGTGCTTAAGGGATATAAAATGAGAGAATAGGGTGGCTAGAATTTAGGCTAGAGCAGGAGAATGATTTTTGGTGTACGTAGAGAGAGAGGAGAGAATATTTTTGGTGTAGGGAGAAAGGATGATTTTTAGTGTAGAAGAGAGGAAGAGAGAATGATTTGGTGATCAAGCTTGTTGATGATTGAAAAAGGGGAGATATGACCTCTATTTATAGGGAAAAAAGAGGGGTCGAATCAAGAAAAGATAAGAATTCGAATCGGATAAAACTCTTGCGATAGACAGCAGTTTTTGCGTTTATCATATCTTTTGATCCAGAAATTGAAATAAGATGAATAAGATATTTTTGAAAATCTCTTGAAATCTACTTTCTAACCCAATTAGAATCAGATTAAAATCTTTTGTAGAATAAAAGATATGGCCGAAATAGGGGAACGGTGTCGGTTTTTGATAGAGTTTCGTATTTAGCTCATATCTTTTTCGTTATAGCTCAGAATTAATATTATAATATATAATTGGAAAGATAATTTCAAGAGCTATCCAATTATTTAAGAATCAGATAAAAACAGTGAGGAACGAAAATAATATCTGTCAATCTTTGAACGTCTTTCAATTCGAATTAAATTACTAAAGGAGTTTTATTCTATTTCAAACTCTTTAATCTTATCTTTTCAAAAAGAATAATTAAGATCTTTTAGAAGCTTATAGAAGCTTCCAATTAATCCTAATTGGATTAGGAGTGGGATTAAATCCTTTGGACCCTCCACATGATCATTGGGTCGTAGGTAAGGTGGGCTTAGGTTCGGTTTAGATCCAGTTTAGTGTTTTGGCCATAACTTATTCGTTACAACTTGGATTTGGGCTTATAATATATCATTGGAAAGCTCTTTTAAAGTCCCATCCAAATATTTAATCATTGGACCCAGATTATGGACCAAAATAAACTGGTCTAAACGTTTTTATAAAAAGGACACGAAATGAATGATTTTAAAGGACACGAAATGAATTATTTGGGCTTAAAGGCACGAAAAGAGGAAAATAAGTTATGGTTTGAGAAAATGGGCTATGAATTGGATAGATTTATGAAATATATTGAATGGAACATGGATTTAAGCACTCCAAAGATTACATACTCAACCCGACCTATAATGGCGGTGAAAGGTTGTTCATCATCGGGTTTGGTTTTGGGGAGACATTTTTAGGTGTCTACAGTATATTATCTAGGATTTCATCATCGGATAAGATTAAATACCTAACTTTAGAATGTTCTAGATGGTACATATGGAATAATAGTCATCTACATCTAGATATTTCATAACACTCCCCCTTGAATGAGTGACTAAACATTAAATAAAACAATAGCTAAAATTTACTAGAAAAACCCGTACAAAAGAACATATTATAATGCGCATAAGATGCTGCCTCGTTAAAAACCTTATCAGGAAAACCCAGTGGGAAAAAGCCATGGTTAAGGAATAAAGAGTGCAGCGCACATTAACTCCCCTCATAACTACATCACTTGAGATCTTTTAGACGACGCAATCCAATGTCGTAAGCTAACTTTTTGAATGTGGCTGTTGGGAGCGCCTTAGTAAACAAATCTGCCAAGTTTTCACTCGAGCAAATCTTAAGGACTTTTTTATCACCATTCTTCTAGAGATCATGAGTGTAGAAGAATTTTGGTAAAATGTGTTTTGTTCAATCACCTTTGATATACCCTTCCTTAAGTTGGGCGATGCATGCTACATTATCCTCATATAAAATTGTTGGAACTTCTTTCTCGAAGTTTATGCCACAATTTGTTTGTATATGTTGAATTACATACCTTAACCATACACATTCACGACTAGCCTCATGGATTACCAAAATTTCTACATGGTTAGAAGAAGTAGCTGCAATTATTTGTTTTATAGAACGCCAAGAAATAGGAGTACCTCCACACAAAAATACATATCCAGTTTGTGATCTATCATTATGAGGGTCAGACATGTACTCTGTATTTGAAAAACCAATTAAACCTTCTTTGATTTATTAGAGAAAAACAAACCCATTCCAATGCCTTCGGGTGGGGCATGAGCTAAATCTTGCTAACAAATTTAATGAAAATGATATGTTAGGTCGTGTATGACTAGTAAGAAACATTAATGCCCATATAGCACTTAAATATGGTATTTCAGGACCAAGAATTTCTTCGCCATTCTCCCGAGGTCGAAAGGGATCATTTTCTACATCAAGTGCTCTATCAACCACAAGGCTACTCAATGGATGTGATGTATCCGATCCATGAAAAATCTTTTAACAACCTTTTCTATGTATGTTGACTGGTGCACAAGGATTCTATTCTTTAGATGTTCAATTTGTAACCCTAAGCAAAACTTAATTTTTCCAAGATCTTTCATTTCAAATTCTTTCTTTGAGCACCCCATTGTTATTGAAATCTCTTTGGGAGTTCCAATAATATTCAAATCACCAACATATACTGCAATTATGACATATCCCGATACAAATCTCTTTATAAAAATGCATGGGCATATAAGGTCATTCTTATACCCTTTTTTCCAACAAGTACTCACTTAGTCGCTTTTACCACAAGCGCCCTAATTGTTTCAATCCATATAGAAATCTATTCAATATTATTGAGTATTGTTCTTGAGAACCTGAATTTGCTGCTTCTGGCTGTTTAAATCCATTTGGGAGTTTCATGTTAATGTCATTATCTAGTGGCCATATAAGTACGTTGTGACTACATCCACTAAGCGTAAATCAAGTCCTTCTCTTATTGCCAGACTAATTAGAAAACTTAAAGTAGTTGCATCCACCATAGAAGAGTATGTCTCCTCATAATCAATACCGGGTCATTATGAGAATCCTTGTGCAACTAATCGGGCTTTATATCTTACAACATCACCATTTAATTTTCATTTCTCTTTCGTACAAAGACCCATTTATATCCCACTAGTATCACACCTTCAAGTGTACGGATTACAGGTCCGAATACTCCTCTATTTTTTGAGAGATTTTAATTTAGTTTCAATTGCTTCTTTCTTTTTTGGCCAATTGCTTCTTTATCCACATTCATCAATGGATTTTGGCTCATGATCCTCATCATCATTCATGACATCTAATGTTACATTTCTTGCAAAAACATTATCGGCGTCGATTTGGTTTTGGTTCCATGTAATTCCAAGCATGATAAAATTTGTTGAAATTTCTTCATTGCCAGGTACCTGGATATCCTTTTCCATCATGTCTAAGGTATCTTCAGGAGATCCGTCAAAGTTAATAACTTCCTCGGTCTGGCCATTGTCAATTGTTGCTCCTTTTCTTTTTCGAGGATTTATATCTTTGGAACCGATGGGTCTACCACGCTTCAGGTGTGCTTTAAAATCATTTGCAACTTGGCCTTGTCCTTCTGGGACATTAATCTTAATAGTATCATTTTCAGCTGGTATATGTGACTTTGTCACTTTCTTTTGGTCAGTAAATGAGTCTGGCAATTAATTTGCTAAGTATTGTAAATGAATTATCTTTTGGACTTCCTATTCACATTGTTTAGTAAGAGGATCAAGGCAAGATAATGATAATTCATTCCAAATAATCTCCATTTCCAGCTGTTTGTTTTCTCCCCTAATGTTGGAAAAACTTATTCATTAAAATGGCAATATGCAAAACGAGCCGTAAATAAATCTCCCATAATAGGCTCTAAGTACTTTATTATCGATGGAGATTCATATCCAACATATATCCCTAGTCTTCTTTGAGGGCGCATTTTAGTGTGGTTGTGCCTTCCTAAGCATACGTTTTGAACGTTTTTCGTAAATGTGTCTTAAGACGTTCCGTAGTGGTGCTTTACGTAAAAGCTCCCATAGACAGGTTTGTCATTTTACTGTGCTGACGTTTTAAATGTCCGACTTTTCTTCTTTTTTCACATCCAAAGCAAAAAGGAAGGCGTCATCATGCAGTGTAAAAATGCAAGGCGTATCGTACAGCGTAAAATTGTATGGCGTAGGTGTTGCGTAAAATTTCACTTCAGCCCAAGCTTTGCGAGATCTACCTCTTGAAACTGAAAGGTAGAGGATTACTTTAGGGGTTAGCTCACGAGTCAACAAGCGCGCCGAACCATCAAGAACAGGCACTTCTTGATTGGAAATAAATACGGTAGTTACTAAGCTTACTAGCTTACCGAACAGTTAGGGTGTTCGTCCACCCCCTTGACAAGGGAATAATCGCGTCGTCAAACGACTACACCTAGATCAAATACAATTTATACAACCTAAACAAACCTAATACGAGTATAAGGCAAGCATAGGGGTCGAACCACAGAGAACGGTTAAACACCACCAAATGTTATCGACAATTAAGCTAGTCCGGAATAGGAGATAAACAACTAAAGTCTAAAAATGCTAAAACAAGAAATAAAACATTAAGGGAAATGGTTTAGGTATAGCATTCACTTGAACATAAACAAAAGCATGGAAGTTGAATTAATTATGAACTAAACATGCTTAAATATCGAAATAAAGGGTCCAATCTAGCCGCCTTCCGGGGTCAATTGGCTTCTCCTAACATAGCCTCTATGCTTCCACATTAGAACCATATACTAGGAGGTACTATCAAATAACAATCGATAACAATGAACCTTAACTAAGTCAACTTCCGTTCCTTGTTAGCAAAGATTCACCTTTAATCAACTAACAACATGCATTTTGCAAGTAGATTAAAGAATATCAAGCATATAAAGAATTTAATCACAAATAAATCAACTCTAAACCTAGAACATGCTCAAGATCCAACTACACTACAACCATCCCCTCAATGGGGATATTACTCACTAATCATGACAATAACAAGATTAATCAACAAATAATCAAGAATCAACATGATCAACAAGCAATGAAGGAAAATCAAAATAAGCAAATAAAACTAAATACAAAAACAAAGAAAGAGAGTAAGAGATTGCTCATTAATTAAAGATGAATATTTGCAAAGATTCAATCAAGCTCCTTCTTCAATATCCAAGTTCATCAATGGAAAAAACCCTCACTTTCTCTCTCTAAACTACTCTAATTCTAATCTAAACCTAGAAAGAGAAGCTCCCCTAAAACTAATTAGAGAGTAGAATAATGGATAATAATGTTCTTCCCCTAATTACCCCAAAAATGGGTATTTATACTAACTTCATAAAACTAGGAAAAATAGAAAAATAAAAGAAGAAAATAAATAAAGAAAGAAAAGGAAATAAAAAGAAAATAAAAGAGAAAATAAAAAAAAAAGAGAAAAGAAAATAAGAAAAGGAAAAGGAAAAGAAATAAAAATAAAAGAAAAAGAAAATAAAAATAAAACCCACCAATTCCCCCAAAAATCACGAACCATCAGACCCTCATTCCTTCTCTTCGGCTCCCTGATCTCCATTCATCACCATCACCACCATTCAACCGCCATTCACCATCATCAATCATCACCGTCGATCAGCTTCAATCAATCAAGGCCGTTAAATTTTCATTAAAACTCGCGTGAGAAGCTCGTGATTAACCCATAATTGCGCGCCCGCACAGACGTCACACAGAGGTGCACGATAGCTTCTGCCTCGACTCTGATTTTGGACTCAATTTGTGCGCCTTCTGACAGAGTTGCGCGGCCGCGAAGGTCTGGGTAGTCGCAATTGGAGTTGCGTTGATTGAAGCTGCTAATTGTTGGTGGTCGTTTTGTTGTTGTTGAGGTGGTGCGGGGGAAGGTAATTGTGGTGGCTGTGTACGGCTGGTTGATTGTGAGTTGTGGTTGTGATTGTTGGTGGTTGTTGGGGTTGCGCAAGGTGTGTGAATTGGAGCAGGGGTTGCTGCTGGTTGTAATTGGTGTTGCTGTTGGTGGTGTTGTGTGGTGGTTTCGGTGGTAATTTCTGGTGATGATTGGAGGTGGTTGATGCTGTGGTGTGTGTGTGGTGTTGCGGGGTGAAGCAAGGAGCAGGGCAGTGTGGTGGAGCTGGTGGTGGCTGGTTGAAACAGGGGAGTTTGCGCGTGAAGGCTGCGATGTGTGTGGAGCAGGGGAGAAGCAGGGGACAGTGAGTGGTGTGTGTGTGCGTGGCTTGTGGTGGAGGATAAGGTAGGGTGTGGTGAAGGTTTATGGGCAGCAGCTTGACTTGATTGACTCGGGTCTCGAACATCCAATGCAAACCACTTGACTTTGAAATCCGTGCTTCAACCCGAAAACATACTTACACAAAAACAAAAATACAAGTTGGAGAATCGAGACATAAAATAAGATAAATAAAATAGAAATAAATAAAAATGAAAATAAAAAAAGGACGAAATAAAATAAAACCAAGACAAATAAAATAAAATAAATAAAATAGAAATAAATAAAATAAAATAGGAAAATGGACTAAAACTAATAAAATGAAGAAAATAAACTAAAACACACCAAATTTACCAAAATAAACTAGAAACTTTATTAAAGAGAAAACAAGAGAATAAAAGGAAAAATAAGGAAAATAAACACGAAAATAACCTAAATACTACCCCTACGAGTGACATAAATATCACTTATCACCCCTGTATAAAGAACGACGAGACGATATCACATCTATGTAGTCACGTGCCCCTAGTCTTGAGATACGTGTACTCATCTTGTGGACAAAACTGCTGAGAGAGTTGCTAAATTTGTTCTCTCTCACTGGATTTGGATATGTTCCTCCAGTCCTGAGACATGTATTTCTATCTTCTAGACATCCGGCTCGAATGCCGAAACATTTAGGCTCGAATGCCGAAACATTTACACTCGAATGCCGAAACGTTTAGGCTCAACTGCCAAAAACACCTTTTTTCTCATCTTTTTACTTTGTTAAAGTCAAGCTAAAGTTTCAATGACATATCGAAGGACTTTTGACCAACGATGACATGATTTAGAGAAAATCATCCCCTTTGCTCCTTTTTTAAACCGATCTCTTCTCTTGATTTGACATCACCTAGAACACCTTTACTTGTAAAAGCAATCTACAAAAGCAAAGGATCAATCTAGATTCTTTAGCGAGTTAAGGCTAGAAATAACTTTTTTCTGGCCTTAATAGCTACTTGCTTCATACACTTAGCGAATCGAGGATCGTTTCTATATCCTTAACATTTCTGAAAGATTCTCTACTCTTTGAGAACTTCACAGAATGAGTCTCGGATTTATTTCCTTGACTACTTTGATCCTCGTCTATTCCAGACTCAATCAAATTGGGGGGCTAACTATAGACATCTACTTTTGGCCTCCTGTCCCGACAGGAAGTGCAATCACGATGAATAAAACCATCTTCGTGTTGGATCGAAGTGAAGAATGCTTATGGATAACTGGTTAAACCACAAAACACAAAAGACTAGCCCAAACCAAGAACACAGCCAAATAAAGTCCAATTAACTAAATCCGATCATAATTAGGCTTAAGCCCGTGCTTAAAACCCAATAATGACGGATTTAAGAGCGCCTAGGTTAAAATAAATATTGCCGTAGAAAATAATGCGCGCATCTCAAGGAGTCGCGTTGTGGTGGCGCGCGCAACTAATTCCATTGTGCATGACACACAGCACAACTAACAGAGTTACGCTCGCAGAAGATTCAGAATTTCAAAAAATTGGAAACTCGAATCTTTCTATAAAGACGGGCGCAAGACAATTATTTGCACTGACTACAGCAGCGCAACCAAATCACTTGCACTGGGTTGCCGCGCGCAACTCATCCAATTGCACGCGACAACTGCTGCGGCAGAATGTTCAAAAATCTAATCATATCCATTCCCTATAAATAGAGGCTTAACCCGAGGCTTAAACACACAGAAATTAACCCTAAACTCTGGCAGAAAACTTGTGAACTTGTGTTACCTAACCCCTCTTATCCTAAGCACTCACCCCTTTGATATTTTTTTTACTACGGTGGAGGTTCCCGAACAAGAAAGAGTCCATAAGTGTTCTAAACAGAAATCTAGCAAAGAGATGTGGTAAATTCCTGAGCACTTAGATAAATCACTTTTACTTTATTGTTTAAAAAAACTTTAATTAATTAATTAGTGTTCCTTGATCAACTTAAAAGGATTAATTAATCAATTCCACATAGTATCTTGCATTAAATAAGATTAGAATTGAATAATTAATTGTTGGTTGATTACTTAAGCCAAGGCGAATATTGTTTATTTTTTAACCTATTCACGAATTTGATTAAATAAAGAATAACGACTTTGCAATGTAATTCCTACATGAATTGATGTGTGTAAATAAAATCAACTAACTTAGTTTTAGGTATCGCGTTGCATATATTGTTTGGTGATGAAATTGTAAAAAGAGAAGAGCTAGTAGAGGCCGCACTAGGGCTAGGATAGCTATTCCCCCCTAAAGGGAACGTTATTTTAGTACCCTCACTCCTGAACTCATTTCTAGTTCATGTAGACCAATTTTGGCATGGGTAAACTTACGATTCGTGCTAATTATTCCATGAACTCCACATGGAAGAAAGGCATGAACAAGATTTATGAGTTTTCCTAGAACTCATTGGCGACTTCTACTTGTTTCTTATAAAAAAGCGTAATGACAGAATCAATTCTAATTCAAGGTCCCCCAAAAAGTTAGGAATTCAAATCCTACTACACCTTAACAAGTGTAAAGTCCTAGGCTTTTTTAAAGGGCTAATGGGTATTAGAGGAGAAGATCCCCTACGAGAGGAACACCCTCCTTACAGTAACGAACTGAACAAGTTCTCAAATAAACTAAAATATCAATGTTGCTGGATCGAGGCATAAGTGGCTCCTCGATCATAATACGTATCCATCTTTGATTTCATAGCCACAGATGATTGCTCAGCAGAAAAATCATCAAAATCCTATAAAAACCAAATCATAAATATCAAATTATATTATTATATAATCAGATTATATAAATCAGATTATAATCAGATTATATAAATCTGATTATATAAATCAGATTATAATAAGATTATATAAAACAGATTATAATCAAATTATATAAATTAGATTATAATCAGATTATAATTAACTTTAAACAAAACCAGATTATAATCAACTTATAAAAATCAGATTGTATGGATCAGATTATAGAAATCAGCCACACTATGCAAAATCAAATTATATATAAAAGTCAGATCATAACTAAAAAAATCAGAATATTGATCTCATAATTTATATTAAAATCAAATTATAAATATTAATCTCAAAATTTACAAATCAGATTATAAGAAAATCAAAATAAGTAAAGTCAGATTTCATGATACAATAAAACAGATAAGGGAAGAAGTATTTACCTTCATAAAATCATCACAAGGTTCCTTCACAACCTCAGAATCAGTAGATTTGAGATTTACATTGCTTAATGAAGAATGAGATGCAACATAAGAATGGTATGATTCCCTTATAGAACGCTAACTTTAGAGAACTCAAGCTCATATTCAACACCAACCCCATAGATCATCTTGTAACCCCATTGGACACATTGAATCTTATATCATGGATTCAACACCACAGCAACAACCATAAATTTACTAAAATCAACCTAATACTTTCCAAATTTGTCAAGTAACTTGTTAGCCATTTTTTGCATAAAAAGATCTGAACTTCTCTTTTCAGTTTTTAACAACAGTCTAACCTTTAAAATATTAGAAAAGTAAAGATTGGAAGTAGGATATTTGGTTCCGGAAAGGCTAGTGTGACGTCATGAAAAACTTTCAAAAACTTGCATATTTTCTCTACTCTACCCCATTTTTCCATGGAAGGACAATGAACATAGTTGGCATCGACTTTTTGAAAGTGAATTAAAGCTTTTTTGAAATACAAAGCACTATCAAGCATCATGTACGTGGAGTTCCATCTAGTGGGAACATCTTGTTGTAAAGATCGAGTTGATTGAAGTTCAACATGTACTACACAACTTAAGAATCTGTGTTTCTAGCTTGAGAACTCTTACAATATTTAACACTCTCTCTAATCTCACACACAGCCCCATTAATCTCTTTTAAACCATCTTGAACAACTAGATAAATGAATCAAATCTATACTGGTATGAGGGAAGCAATGTAAGATTTTAAGATTTTAAGATAAATGAATCAAATTAATACCATTATAAGGGGGAGCACAACACCTTATATGAAAAAATTCCCCACCACAAATCAAATCAAGTTCCCCTTTAAGATTTTGAGCAACAACATTAAATGAAGAAGCATTATCTAATGTAATTGAAAATATGTTTATTTGAATACCCTATTCCTTTAACAACTCATACACATGATCACATAAATGAATACTGGTATGAGGGGGGCAATGTAAGAGAAATTTTGAATCTTTTCAATTGCTCTTTTTCCTTTTTATGCATCTTAATTCTTAAGCACATCAGATTTAATGGTGTTTCTTGTGACAAGTTTGAAATTAGGATTCAGATAAGAAAATAATCTCCTAACACCCTTATACTTCAACTAAATTGAAAAGGCAGATCATGCTCAACAATAGCAAGACACAACAATTCACAAAAATAGGTAGCATCAAATTTATGCATTCTACAACTAGAAGATGTTTTCTCTAAAATCATTTGACGAACATCCCTAAATGACCTTTGTTTACAATTTTTAAGATGACGATGAAGATTTCCTTTTCCATTCTTACTATCACCATTAAAGCATACACCACACTTTTTACATTTGCAAATCAAATTACCATTTTCATCAAGCTCTTCCAAAAACTGAAACAACTCCCAAATCAAACATCAGAAGAAAGGCAACGTTGGCATTTCTTACCAGTTAGAAGCACACGAGGTTTTTTAGGGGAAGCTTTGTGGCTTTTTCTCTTTCCCTTACCATCCATTGTTGAATCAATTTCTTCCTCCTCTCCGGAAAAAAGTTCTTGAATATTGTACAGTTGAATGTAATTACTTCCTGCCAAATTACTTTAACTAGAATTACTTCCTTTATCATCCAAAAAATTGGATACTTGTAAATAAACAAAAAAAATCAATTCATATAATCCAGAACAAAATCAATAATTCAATTCGTATAATTAGTAAAATGCTTACATCAATTAGTATAATTACATAAAATCAACAACTAGCATGAAAATAACAAAATCAATTCGTATAATCCATAAATAAATTCATACAATTACATAAAACTAGCATAAATTCGCATAAATCCATAAATCAATTCGTATAATTGCATAAACCAGCATGAATTTGCATAAATTTGCGTAAATCAATTCGTATAGTTACATAAACTAGCGTAAATTCGCATAAATCCATAAATCATTTCGTATAATTACATAAACCAGCATAAATTTGCATAAATCAATTTGTATATACTTTTAAAATAACAAAATTAATTCTTATAAACTCATAAATTAAGAACAGTAAGCAAGAAAAATACAGTATGAGAGTGAGAAGATAACAATTGTAGTCAAATTCAATAATTGTGAAGACTTGAAGAACTCTGATTCAACAATGGTGAAGTGATTTTAGGGTTTTTGAGTGTCCCTTTATTAAGCTACAGTGTCGTTTTTGAGGAGAGAGAAAATTAAAGAGAGAGAAGTGGGTAAAACGGCTGAAGGAAAATGAGTGTAGAAAATGAGAATTTAGGGTTTTCATTTTATATGTGGAAGCCTCTTAGGAATTTGGGATGGGCTAATTTACACTTTTAAAGCATTTTACAATTTTTTTTTTTTTACTTAAAATAGTTCGGGTTATCAGGTCGGGTTCGGGTTGACCTGACCTGATTTTGACCTGAAATTTAATTCGGGTTAAGTGGGTTGTTTTCGGGTTGAGATTTTCAAACTTAACCTAACCCATTTAATTTTGGGTTCGAGTTCGTGTCAACCCATTGAAGTTTTTGAGTCGAAATTCTCAACCCTAACCCGCTTTTTTCGAGTCGAGTTTTCGGTTCGGGTCAGTTTTTGCCAGCCCGACATATGCCTCTCCTAGAAAAGATCATCAAATTGTTCATTCTCTTCCAACTTGTAGTGCTTGATAATTGCCAGCCAATCTTTCTCAAATTCTTCCACAGTAAAGCTCTCGTATATAACAGCTTTCAACGACCTCTTAAATTTCTGGTACTTGCCACGTATTGTGCACAGACAGTAAATTGTAAATAGTAAGATAGTGTACGTATATCTTTATTTCTACATAATTGCGAAAATGTAGGATTATTTAATCATGTCAAAGATATGAAACAACGGTGACTAGGGATGACAAACTAGTCCGAATCCGCCCCTAGTCCGATCCGATCTGAAGAAAACAAAATCCAAACCAAATCCGAGAAACAAGTATCCGAATCCGACTCCGTTTAAAAAATCCGACTATGAGGCAAAGGAGGGTCGGAGTTGGAGTCTACTTAGAATCCGACTTATCCGATCCGACTCTTACTTTTTCATGTACTTATATATTGTTTATCATTCAATTTATGAATTTATTGGTCTTTAAAGTTGATTATATATTGGTTGCTATTGATAATTGGGTCAAAATTACTTTTAAAGTCGGAGTCGGAGTTGGATCGGGGCAGAGAAAGGATAGAAATTTAAGTCAGATCGGAGTTGAATTCTCGGAGTTAGATGTCGGAGTCGGAGGCGAAGGCAAATAAAAAATCCGACAGCTTGTAGGGTCGGAGTCGGATTTTGCAAAATCCGATCGGAATTCGACCCATTGCCATCCCTAACGGTGACCAATAACTTACAGGTGCATTTTCAAAGCTTCTCTGGGAACTTCTTCGTAATGTGCCATATACACCATTGATGGCGGGAGTTTGGTACAATTTCAGCTAATGGCTTCCTCGTTGCTGTTGCTTGGTCTGTAAGTATGGCCAATGGAGCCTTGTTCCTCATACATTGTACCCACTGACGGAATACCCAAGACTATGTGTCGCAATGTTCACGAGAAACACGAGCACAGCTGAGTATAATCGACTGACCGTGATGGTTCACCCCAACAAAGTTTGCAAATGGAAGTTCATATTCATTTGTTAGATAAGTAGCGTTGAAGCACACAACATCCCCAAAATCTTCATACGCAGCTCCGACTCCGTGCATCGACCTAGATGATGTCCTTCAGGTGACCTTGTGCATCCAAACGGTGAGCGTGATAAAAGTTTGAATTATTGGCTTGCATATTAACAGTAACACATCATTTCTGCAGCGTCACCGCCTTCCATTTGAAGCCTCCTCGCCTTATACATCTCATGTTGAATTTCCTTCACACTCGGTACCACCCTCTGTTGAGATAAACCTCCATGAATTTGAGATACAAGTACACCCTGTTCGCATAAGTTTTCTAACTGCTTTCGAATAGAAGAAGCGTAATTCTTCATTTTATACTCCTTCACCAGCTTAGATTTGCTCGGGGTAGGATTATGATTCTTATTTTCATTGTTCACTTCTTTTATAACCCATTCACTTTCCTCGTTAATACTAGCATATATCGTAGCGCAATATTGACACCTTTTGGAGGACCTCTTCCCCTTCTTTAGCTCATTTTGTCCTATAACCTCATTCACCTTACAACCATACCCGGACACTTCCATCGCTTTAGCCCTCTTCTTAGCCTCTCTTAGCGCCCTCATGTTAGGTGCACCCCAGCATTCACATCGCCATCTTGACCCCCTACGCTCCTTAGTTTTCTTTGAAAAATTTCCTTGAACGTAAGTAACCCTGAATCCTTTTTGCTCGGCGTATTGTATATAATATATCACAATATCCTGCTAGGATCCAAAAACCATACCCACCCTCGGTGGTTCTACAACGGTAACAACATTAACCCGGTTGTTAGAGACAATAGTCTCAATTGTCTAGATCGGAGATGAGTATACAACAGGGTTACTACTTGAAATTTCTCTCACAGCACGATCAGGGATTTGCAACAACGACTCACCAACAACAGAATCAACCGTGTTACTGTCAGGCTCAGTACTGACAGGAATCGATTCGAAACATATGAATTTAGGGTTATTCACTACAAGAAAACAGCTTAATACCGACGGACTGCTTCCGACGGACCCATTATTCCGTCGGAAAAAACGAAATTTCCGACGGGTTTTTTTTCCGTCGGATATTTCCGACGAATTAAATAATTCTGTCGGAAATCCGTCGGAAATTTCCGACGGAAAATAAATCCGTCGGAATATATGACTTTTCCGACGGAAATTCCGTCGGAAAGTACAATTTCCGACGGATTTTTAATCCGTCGGAACTTTCCGACGGAATTTTCCGTAGGAACAAATTAAAAAAAAAAGAAATTTTTTTTTAAAACCCTAATAACACCTTCCGCCTCCACTCCTTCTTTTTTCCCCCTTCACTTTCTCTTTCCACTTCTCCTTCCTCTCTCCTCTTCTCTTCTCCTTCCTCTCTCCTCTTCTCTTTCCTCTTCGTTCTCCCCCTCTTCGCTGTTCGTCTTCTCCTTCCCCCTTCTCTCTCCTGTTCGTCTTCTCCTTCCCCCTTCTCTCTCCTCTTCTTTCCCCTCTTTACCTCCCACGCACAACACCAACAACAACACCACGAACAACGAACAACACCAACATCAACACACCATCGCCGGCATCAACATCAACCAATTTTTGTGGCCAAATTTCGCCCTTTCTCTCTTCTCACGAAGAAAACAAAGGTTTTTAGGCCAAATTCGACCACAATAACTCTAGATCTAGAGTTTTTGTGGTCGAATTTGGCCTTCTAAACCCAATTTCGAGGTTTATTATGTCGAATTAAGGTATTCTTTGAGTTTTTGTGTTGATTTTGTTGTGTAAATTTTCGTTTTTTTGGGTGCTTTTCGTTTTTTGTGGGTCAATTATCGTTTTTTGTGGGTTAATTTACGATTTTGTTGTGTTGATGGTGTCGGTGGTTGTGTATGGTGGTGGGATAAGGTCGGTGGTGGTATGTGGTTGGGTCTGGGATAGGATCGGTGGTGTCGGTGGTCGGATGTGGTGGGTTTTATGGGTTAAATGGGTTAAGGTGGTGGTAGATCTGGTTAATTGGGTTAGGGTCGTGGTGGTGGGTGGGTTAGGGTTGGACGTGGTGGTGGGTGGTGGTGTGGGGTGGGTTTTTATTTTTATTTTTGGCTTGTGGGGTGGCAGTGGGGGTTGGAAGTGGTGGTAGGTGGTGGTGTGTGGTAGGGTGGGGTGGGTTTTTTTTTATTTTTTTTGGCAGAAGTTTCCGACAGAAAATCCGTCGGAATTTTCCGACGGATTTGTTTTCCGTCGGAAATTTACGACGGACGTTTCCGGGCCCCAATTTGTCTTCCGATGCATGATTTCCGTCGGAAATTTCGTCGGAAATGTGTTTCCGACGGAAATTTCGTCGGAAAATGCCATTTTTCCTACAAAGGGTTTTCCGACGACATATTCCGACAGAATTCCGTCGGAAACCCTATTTCCGACGGAAAATAGGGTGTTTCAAGGAATATTTTCCGTCGGAAAACGACACTTTTCTAGTAGTGATTATCATCACCCAAACTAATTCCACCAACAGAAGTAACAACACTTCCTCTATTATCGCTTCATCCATAATCGTATCCATATATAGTTCAACACTGATCTGCCTACAAGTTGAATCGAGTAATTTTACATAAATAAACTTATTATACATCAAACCATATTATATTCAATAAAGGAGATAGGAAGTTAAACTTACTTGAAACTTGCTAATTGCTACCGCCGGTTTACCACTCATCCCTTAATTTATATTGAGTAACTTTAATCATCTTACAATATAAATCAACTCAGAATACTATAGCTTGAAAATCGCTACGAAGGGAAGTACCATTTCCATTCTCTTATAGGTTGAAAATCGCTACAAAGGGAAATCGCTATAATAGCTCAGGGCAATAATGTTTTGCATGGTGATTTCAAAATTTGCTACAGTATATTGTATAGTAACCAACCATAGTTAACAAGGGTTAACTTGGCGTGAAGTTGCCATCCAATTTGCAAGTTAACGGAGTAGTTGGTGAGCTGTCAATTTCGTTGAACTAATTAAGGGGCTTGTATTTGCTTGGTATTTACGGTTCATGCCATTAGATAAACGAATTTCGCAAATCTGGGGCATGAACTTGTATTTGTCGAGAGCACAACTATCAAGAACTAAATCTAATCTGTACAATTCAACTCTATCTTACATCATAAATGACGCCTTATATTAAACAACTATGCGCATAATACTACGTACATAATATATAGTATATTACTCTAATCAAATATGATTGCGATTGAATTACTCTTTTTGACTAATGGGTATGTATTCTTATTCTTATATGTAAACTTTTTTTTTTTTTTTTTTTTTTTGAAAGAAATTCTTATATGCAAACTTATTTACCTACAATAATTTGATGGAATACCAGAAATAAGTTAATTTATTTATCTACAATAATATGATGGAATAACATTGTAGGCGTACCTTTCAAGGTCTTTAACAAATGATCGTTGTCTAAGGTTAAACCTTGGTCTTGATTTTTAGCTAGAGCTGGTGCTGATAACGTGCTAAATATGGAAGAGAAAATATAGAGAGATGGGAGAAATTTGTTACGTTCTGTATATTATTCCATATAGTATGGGATATATATACATGTATTTTATCTAGGGTTCCATCATTGAATAAGTTCAAATTCTAGAATATTCCTGATGATACATGAGATAATAGTCATCCATATCTAGATGTTTCATAACAAATCTCTCTTACTATTCATTTATTCAATATTCACTATTGAACAGTCAATAAGTTAAGGGATATGACGGCCCTACTAGATTATTATTACCATTATTAACATTATTATTGTTAAGCATACGGAAAAAAAAAAAAAAAAAAAGGGATACGACGGCCCTACTAGATTAGAATTAATGGATACCATGATACAACGTCAAAGCAAGGCCCCTTGGTGCAAACGACATGGATGATACGCACATAAGAAGACGCATAATTTTGTAGTATGGTGATACTAGTCGACATAAGTAGTAAAAGACTTGCGAGTTTGCGACGACTGCATCATCATTGACTTGGTCAATTATAGTGAGGAGTCGATCTCCTCCAACCCTCCATTATCCACTCTCTTTGATCAAGTTTATAGAGAGCATTGTATTTATCTCTCTCTTCATTCTTAGAGTTTTTCTGAATTGTTTAAGGAGGAAGCCATGAACAACTCAACTACAGCCACTTGTCGTATGTTGATCTTTACTCTTATCTTTACTGTTTTCTTGTAATATATTCTCATAAGTACTTGTTTTCTTGCATGCTTAACTATGTGATTAATTAGACTCCCAATTGGATTATATTTAGATGGGATCGTACGTGATCAGGTTGTTTGACTTTTTTTTTTTTTTTTTTTTTTTTTTTGCTATATTTACAATTTTAGGGATGCGTTTTCTTTCTATAAACCTAGATGAACTGCAATTACTACATAAGAATGTTAATTTGTAAATGTCATGTGTTGTACATTTATTGGTCCAAAAAATTAAAATAGATCCCTCCCTATTTCCAATACTCAATCCCTCCATCCCAGCCCCACATAAAATCACCCCTTCACTTTCCCCACCTCGAAAATCACCCTCCCCTTATTTGTAGTAGGAATTTCTATCTCTCTCTCTTTCCTAAACCAAGCACCCGCTGGTTTTGATGGTGCAGGGGGCTTGGGTTGGTTTCAAGATGGTGGTTTGTTAGGGTAGTTTTGAGTTGGGGGATTTAGGGCGATCGGGGAGTTTTCATGGTGGAGGGTTGGATTTTTGGGGTAACATGGTGGAGGAATGGTGTTGGGGGCTTGGGGCTGGATAGGAGGGTATAGATTAGTTTTAATTTAGTTTAATTTTTTGTTTATTTTGGACCACTTACAGATCAACACGTGTTAAAGTAGTCTGTTTTAAGAAATGCACCACCACATAGTTGGGAGTACAAAAAAGACAAAGGTTAAAATTGAGATTTTTATTTGTTGCTCCGTAATACCAATTTTCCACAACTTTGTTAATGCTTTATATTTGCCCGCCTCAATATGCTACTTCGTATAAAAAATTTCATACTACTACTAGATATAAGACATTCTATGTTAGACGTTAATTAAAGATAGTGAAACACAATTTGGTATAAATGTTGAAATTATAATAGAGCTAATCGGTGGAGATGGTACATTCAATGTGAATGGAATCGAAAGTTTTGGAAAAGAAGTGAACTGGGCAACATGCGGGCGGTCATATGTAATAGTCTCCATTTTCGGCCCACAAAACAGTGGTACGTTTTTTGTTTTTATTACTGTACTAGCTTATATATTTGCATTTACGGAGTATTTTTTATGAAGCATTTTTTGTGCTTATTATAACGACCATTTTGAATACAAAATTTTTACAAAATTCAATAAATTTTGTCCATTGTCTGTCTCTTTTTTATTGGATATTTAGGAGAAAATACAAATTTATCTTCTTGATCAACAAAATATGTTTATCAAATGGTTAAAATGTAAATAAATTAACAACTTTTTATCAAATATGAGACCTACAATTGTTGATTTATTTACAGCTATATCATGTTGAGTTGACAAAGTTGTTGATTTATTTACAATTTTGGCATTTGACAAACAAAATATGTTTATCTGAGTGATAAACTAGGAATTCCTCGATCACAAGTACCTTGCTAACTGTAACTTGTGTTTGGTATTGTAGGGAAAAGTACACTATTGAACCATTTATTTGGAACCAACTTCAAGGAGATGGATGCGCGTAAAGGAAGGTTAGCTATTAAAAGCTCATGCTGTTTTCGGGTAATAAAGTGAAAAAAGTCCGTAAATTGAAAGCTAAATACTTCGTATAAAGCTTAGAAAATACTTTATTGTGTCTTAACTTAGGGTCTGTTCTCTTCAGCTTATTTTCAATTCAATTCAGTTCAGCTCCAATCAATTCAATTCAATTCAGTTCAGTTCTTATCTTAATTTTCTTCTTTCATAAAATATTAAGTTCAGTTCAATTCAATTCTGTTCAGCTTTAATAATTTCAGTTCAGTTCAGTTTAGCTCATTTCAGTCAATCAGAACAGTCCCTTACTACAAGTACTAGCAAGATGAGAATACAAAGTACATTCCTTGGCTGACGTTTGATGGTTTTCACTTTTTACAAACAATACTTGCTTTTAATTGGTTTTTGTGAATAAAAATTAAATTAGTTGAAACATAATCGTTGAAGCCTTGTTCAATTCATCTCGACACAATCTACATACTAATATATACTTCCTTCATTTTATAGTACTTGCAACACATTTCTTTTTCATAGTTGTCAATGCAATATTTCAATTATTAATATATTTAATTACCAATACTTATAAATCATAATCATTTGATACTAAAATAGAGACAAATCTAACAAGATCCCACATTATAACTATCTATATGTTAGCTTAGTTAATACGAACAAGATACCAATTATTAGTTGAGACGAACACTACAAGAAGCGGGTGATCGAATTGTATGTGAGTTCCTAATGACTTATTTTGCGGAATGTAAAACAGAAGGTAAAGGAACTTGCAATGCACACAAAGTTTTACGAGGATACCTTTCAAGGTCCAACTAGAAGTAAAACCTCGACTCTCTTACGGATTTCCAGAACCAAATCAATCTACTATATATAATATAGGGTAAACACACAAGTTACAACTTATATTATTATACTCAGACCTTTACTCACAAGTTTCAGACTGAATTTGCTACACAGTAGGTCCCTAATCTACCTAACCTAAGTCCTAAGTAAGATTTACTCGTACTCCTTGAGAACTCTAACTCTCAGCTTTAACCTAGAAGCCTACGACTCAGTATGCAAAGAAGTAAATCTCTCTCTCACTCACTCACACACACACACACACACACACATACACACACACACACATCCAATAACCCAACTGATATAATAAATTGACCCTAGTATATGAAAGGTAAGCTATGCATGAAGCCTGAAACAAACATGACAAAGTGATATACTAGGCAAACTTACACAAATATGCACACTACGATTCCTTCATACATAAACTCACTGAAAAATATGAAATGTGATGACTACGATTTATATAAGACTAGCTCATATAGAAAGTAGGGTTTTAAAAAGATAATTAAGTTATTTTTCCAAAATCACAAAACATGGTTTTAAGTAAATCTATTTCAAAGAAAATCTATTTTAGAAAAGTTAAACTTATCAAAGATAAGTAATGAAAAGGATAATATCTTTTGACATTGAGTTTTTAAGAAATAAAGCACTTTAGAAAATCTTTTCTTAAAAACTTATCTTTTTAACCTTTCCTATTTTAAGCTTGCCAAGCCCTTTTGTCACGTTTCTAATAGATTTTCACACATAAACTTAACAATCATATTTACAGCTAATCTAAGAGATAAAAACCTGCTTCGCCAATATCTTGTAAGCCAACATACTTGGGCTTCACACAATCCATGACTAAGTCCTGCTGTCACTTTACTTCTAGTTCTCAACTGGAACTTTGTAGGCCAAGTTCTTGTGAAACTTGCTGCCTCTAACGCAGGCCAAATTGAAGTTCTTAACTTGCTATTTTCAAGTTCCTATTAGGGAACTCAATTAGTTCTTGTTAGAGAACTCTCCTTCTATATTCTTTAACCTTTCCTTGGAACCTCTTCATGTCTTCTTAATTTAGATTTGACCTGTTCTAATCACAACACTTAGAGAACTCTCATTAGTTGAAATTTGATGATTTATATTCATCATTATCAAAACCTTTAACCTTCAACAAGATGGAACATAATCGTTGAAGTCTTTTTCAATTCATCTCTATACAATCGATATACTAATATATACTTTCTCCATTTTATAATACTTGCAACACTTTTCTTTTTCATACATGTCAATACATTATTTCAATTGTTAATATATTTAATTACCAATACTTATAAATCATAAGCATTTGATACTAAAATAGAGACAAATCTAACAAGATCCCACAATTTAACTATCTATATGTTAGCTTAGCAATCATCAAACTAGTCAAAGGAAAGGATATAAATAATTTCAAAATCAAAATGTTGCAACTTATGTATATGTATATGTATATGTATATGTATATATATTATGTATTTATATATATGTATGTATGTATGTATATATATGTATGTATGTATGTATGTATGTATATGTATGTATGTATGTATGTATGTATGTATGTATCACTACTAGAAAAAGGCCCATTTCCGACGGAAAAATTCCGTCGAAAACACCTTAAAATCCGTCGGAAAAAGTTGTCGGAAAAGCCGTTGTAGGAAAAACCACCTTTTCCGACGAAAATGCCGTCGGAAACACTATTCCGACGGAGTTTCCGACGGAATTTTTTGTCGGAAGACAATTTCTGGTACCTGCGAATTCCGTCGGAAACTATTTTCGGGAAATTAAAAAAATACGCCGTGCCACCACCGGCACGACGAATCACCACCTCCAACCACCCACAAAGGCTGTCAACCCCAACCAAACCAACCTTCTCAAACCCTAACCCACTGCCACCACCGCCACTACAACCCGCCACCACCGCCACTACAACCCACCACCACCGCCACCCACTAAATTAACCCACACCACAAAACCAAACCTAAGCTAGACCCAAACCCCTAACCCAGACCCGACTTACCCAGACCCAAACCCCTAACCCAGACCCGAGTTACCCGGACCCAAACCCCTAACCCAGACCCGACTTACCCAGACCCAAACACAGATCCAAACCCCCCAAACCCAGACCCGACCTAAAACACCCAAACACCTAACCCAGACCTAAACGAACCTTCTCTCACCACCCAAACCCTAACCCTAACCTTAGCCTTGGCGGCACCCACCACCACCTCCCTCGACCCACCCTTAAACTGACCCTAAAACCACCAACGAGCCACCAGAACCACCAAATTTCAAAAAAAAAAAAAACAAACAAAAGAAAGAACATTAAAAACATCAAAGCATACCTTTAATTATGAAATTAGCTTCGAATTTCACCAAATTTTGGTTAATAAGGCTTAATTCGACAATAAAAACTCTAGATCTAGAGTTTTGATTGTCGAATTTAACCTTAAAACCGTATAAAATCAAAAATACGAAGGAGAGGACGTAGGGTCGGAGAGGAAGTACGAAGGAGAGGCTCGTAGAGGAAGAACGAAGGAGAGGAAGTACACGAAGGAGAGGGTCGTGGGTGAGAAAGAAGGGGGAGAAGATGAGGAAGCCATAGATGAGAGAGAAACAGCAAAAGAAAGGAGAGAGAATGAAAAGGGGGAAGTGAAATAAAACGGCTAAGGGGTGAAATAAAAGGAGGGCTGCTTTTAGAGTTTGAATTTTTTTTTAAAAAATATTTTCCGACGGAATATTCCATCGGAAATTTCCGACGGACTTTAATTCCGTCGGAAAATTACATTTCCGACGGAATTTTCCGTCGGAAAGCTTATATATTCCGACGGATTTATTTTACGTCGGAAATCTCCGACGGATTTCCAACGGATCCTAATAATTCGTCGTAAATGTCCGACGGAATAAAAATCCGTCGTAATTTCCTATGTTTCCGACGGAATTAGGTATCCGTCGGAATCAATCCGTCGGAAATAGGCCTATTTCTAGTAGTGGTATATATGTATGTATGTATATATATGTATGTATATGTGTATGTATATGTATATGTATGTGTATATATATGTATATATATATATGTATATATATATACATATATATATATATATACATATATACATATATACATATATATATATATACATATATATATATATATATATATACATATATATATACATATATAATATGTATATATACATACATATATAATATGTATATATATATATATACATATTATATATGTATATATATATGTATATATATATATATATATATATATGTATATA
Organism: Chenopodium album; assembly: GCF_948465745.1. Classification (NCBI taxonomy): domain Eukaryota; kingdom Viridiplantae; phylum Streptophyta; class Magnoliopsida; order Caryophyllales; family Amaranthaceae; genus Chenopodium; species Chenopodium album. Next base: position 127,448 of record NW_027665203.1, read on the forward strand.
TATATATATATATGTATATATATATATATATATATATGTATATATATATATATATATATATATATACACACAACGGATATACTTTCAAAATATTGCTTTAACAATTAGTAAAATATAATTAAAAATAGGAAAATTTGGATTTTGGTACCTCGAAAATGGGAGTAATTGAATTTTATTACCCATCTAAAATTATATTTTAAATTGGCACCTCAAAAATGACTAAACTATAGATATCAGTACTTCCGTTAGCATTCTGTCAACTTTGCCGTTAGTGGGTCCCATTATCTAATTATTTAATAATTTAATTTATTAAAAAAAATATTTAATTAAAAAAAACTTTAAAAAAAAATTTAAAAAAAACTTTAAAACATAATAAAGAAACATAAGCATGTGAATAAGGGACAGAGGGAGTACATATATAATCTGAGTTTGTTGACTAGTACCTTCTAATTTTAAAAACATCAAAAGTTACCACCTTCTTGCCCCCCAATTACCACGTGACGTCATTTTGGGCTCATTATTTTCCTTTTCTCCCTATTTCTCTCACATTTCTCATTCCTAACTCGATTCTCATCCCCTTCCACTTTTTTCCCATGTGAATAAGGGACAGAGGGAGTACATGTATAATCTGAGTTTGTTGACTAGTAATATAATCATGCGATTCATGCCCATATAAGCAATAATAGTAAAGTACCTATATATACAGCGAAAAAGTAAAATATATAAGTTTGTTCTTCTTGTCAGATCTGCGACCACCAAAGGTATTTGGCTAGCAAGATCATGTGATGGCATGGAGCAGCCCTTAACTATAGCAATGGATGTGGAGGGTGCCGACAGTCAAGAAAGAGAGGTAACCGGATCGCCGTCACCGTTGTATCATTCATCGATTTTGAATCACTTTGATGCTCTTGGCATAAATTCATGTAACAACCTATTTTCCTCAAGTATGCTCATTCTCTTGCATTTACTAGGATGATACTGCTTTTGAGAAACAAAGTGCTCTCTTTGCTCTTGCAGTTTCCGATATAGTGCTTATAAACATGTAAGTTTGTGAAATACTTACTTTTATTATTATTATTGTTGTATTTCCTTAATTACATACATGATTATTTCCACTGATCTAAATCTTTAAATTTAGGTGGTACAATGACATTGGACGTAGAAATGCAGCATGTAATCCTTTACTAGAGACTGTGTTTCAGGTGCTTTCTCTGCCTCTTAAGGTGGTAACTTTTGATGTTTTTGAAAATAGAAGGTGGTAATTTTCCAAAAAAAAAGTAGAAGGTGGTAATTGCTAAAATGGACATTACAGAAAGTGATAATTGGAGGGCAAAAAGGTGGTAACTTTTGATGTTTTTGAAAATAGAAGGTTGTTAATTTAGATGAACTACTACGAGAGGGGGGGGTGAATAGTAGTAAGTTCCAATCGAGGAACTTAAGCGGAATTAAACAATAAAAACGTAAAGAAAACTTAAAGCACACATCAAGTTTTACGAGGAAACCATCCAGTGCCTAATTGGAAGTAAAACCTCGGCCCTATTGGGACTTATAAACAAATTTCACTATAATAGGCAACTCTCCTAGTACAACCTATTACACAGACCTTTGCTTGCAAGTTCCACCACAGACACTTGACTCTATGATAGGACACTTCCTACCAGACCTAAGACACTTCTCAGGACCCTTTTCTCCCCTTACCCAGGACACTTCCCAGGTGACCCAAGACACTTCTCAGGTACCTTTCACTCTCTGTGCACTCACAGTCTTCACTCGAATTTTAGAGAATTCAAACTCATACACTTGTGTGAATTTAAGAGAATTCACGATCTCACCCCAAAACCAATTACAACTCAAAGACACACTCTAACACATAAATGGAAAGCTACACATGAAACCCGAAATCAAAATGATAAAGCTTAAACCTTTGGCAAACTTACTCTTAAGCACTAAGTGGTTTTCACGCTTAAAACTCTCACTTTGCTAAGCTGAAATACTTATATATTTATAGGAGTTCCTCAGCTTCTCAAACTAGGGTTTTCGCAAACAAGATAGATCAAACACAAATCTGATCTTATCTTCTATAAAACCGAGTCCAAACAGATTTAAATTCGTTTTTATAAAAACCAAATTTAATCAAATTCGTTTTTGTTAAAAGATAAGATTTTATAAAAAAAGATAAAACCAAGTTAAACCTGATTTTAGATAAAATCAATTAAGTACTTTTTTATAAAACTCATATTTATCTTTTACGAATTAGTTAGTTTGCCAAGCTCTATCTGATTTCTAATAAGTTCCAGGCATAACAGTCATTTATATGTTTACATCATCTTACGAAAACAAACTTATCTTTTATACAACTATAAGTTATGAAGTCCATCTTCTTCGGTTGATATCTTGATCTTTGCGTTGATCCTTGATTATTGAGGCTTGCCCCAGTATTACACCAGAACCAGGTCGTTACAACCCGTTTGAAGTTCCTAGTCAGAAACTTCGGGAAGTTCCATTGCTGAAACTCTTCTTCTGTTCTTTACTTGTCCTCATGGATCTTCTAAAGTTTCTTTGTTCCAGTTCCTACTTCACCCCTCTACGCTTACTGAACCTGCCAACATCACAACACTAGAAAATCCTTATTAAAAGGAAGTTTGCTCAATTCTTAGTATCATCATCAAAACCTCATAAGGGTCAACAAAGGTGGTAATTTTTTTTTTAAAAAAAAATACAAGGTAGTAATTGCTAAAATAGACATAATAGAAGGTGGTAATTGTCAAAATTTTTATTAATTAATTATGTATGTAGTTCTTTAATTAGAATGGAGTATTCCTTAAGTAATGTTTTTCAAGGTTCTAAACATGATAAAATCATTACGTTTGCCGTTTGATGGTGTTAAGGTCATGAGGCGATTGTTCAAGGCTCGTAGGATCACTCTAATTTTTGTAATACGTGATATGACAACGGTGAGTTTGTCTTTTTACATATAACGCAAGTGTGTATTTAATTATATATATGAGCTGAGGTATTATTGACAACTTTGCAATTTTGAGCAATTTTTTTTTTTTTTTTGGCTTTTCATATCAGATGACACCTTTTGAAACAATTAAACCGGTTATTGAAGAAAATATTCAAAAGGTAATGTGAAAAAAAAAAAAAAAAGAAATTTACTAATGTATGACATTATATTTTACATTATTTATTTATAATTTTTTAAAAATTTTGCAAGATATGGGATTCGGTTTCCAAGGCACCAACCCAAGAACATATTCCTTTAAGTCAGCTTTTTGAGGTAAGTAAGTAAACCTTTCATTTTTTATTTATTTATTTTTTTTGAACAAAAACCTTTCATTTTATTTAGCTAAATTATACAACTCTTCCCGTCAAAAAAAAAAAAAAATTATACAACTCTTCTTTGATACTTATACAACTACTCTTTTTTTTTTTTTTTTTTTTTTTTTTTTTTTTGGGGGGGGGGGGGAGGGGAGGTTGGCTGGTTTTTTTTTTTTTTTTTTAATATTTGGACCAATTAGGACTTGACATGTGTCAAATGACCTGATATAATAGGTCATTGACTTTTGTTGACCGGTTAGGGATTGTAGAAAAAGAATAACTCCCAAAGTTCGGATTATTCTAGAATAATCCAAAGTTGGGATTATTATAGCAAAATTGATGAAAGTTGGGATTATTATTTCTAATTTTTCCTAAAAGATCGATAATTATACAACTCTTCTTTGATACTTATACAACTCTTCTTTTTTAATTTTTTTTTTATCAAGTGTTATAAATTGACTTTTTGTATCATTGTTCACACATTAACTTTGACTTGCTTGTAGATTAAAGTCGTTGCTCTTTCTCACTATGAACATGAAACAAAGAAATTCAAAGAAAAGGTGTGGCATTATTTATTGGTTGAGTACAGTATTTTGATTTTCTTAATTAAAATTATTAATTAAAGCTGTCTAATTGAGTTCATGTAAATAATGGGCATATCAAGGTTGATAGTTTGAGGCAACAAATCAAACACTCAATAGCTCCCGGAGGATTTGTCGAAGACCGTGATAAAGTTGTACCAGCTTCATCTCTTCCTCTCAGTATGCAACATATTTGGAAAACTATTAAGGAGAACAAGGACCTTAATCTTCCTGCAGTCAAAGTAATCATGAATGCTAAACAAATTAAACTAGTAATGTGAACGAGATTTGATTCTTTTTGTTGAACTTATTAATGTAATTGTTATTGTACAAATAATTTAAAATTTCAGGTCATGGTGTCTAATATTCGGTGTCAAGAAATTGCTGATGAAAAATATAGGAAGTTTACCCAAAATCAGGTATAAAAACCCAAATACTCAACATCCCCACTTTCGATTTTCTTGTTGGTCTACTACTCTGCTTAAATTTCGTTGGCCTTTCTGTTACCATTTTTTCAGGATTGGCTTGAACTCAAAGTAGCCTCACAATCTGGCCTTGCCTCTAAATTTGGAGAAAAGCTCAATTCAATCATCGTTCATTGTTTATGCGAGTTAGTGTCTATATTTCCCTCAAAAATTATACTTGTCTGAATATGTTATGGTTTTGTACACTTTTAATTTTTATTCAATTTTTTTTTTTTTTTGGTAAAAAAGGCACTTAATTAGCGTAAACTAAACATTACAAACTCTAGTACAATTGTCTATATCAAAAGGTCCATACAATAACCAGGGGGTCGGGAAGCATCCTAGTTACGATTCATTTCATAGTCTAACATGTACACTATTTATGTAACCTTTGAGTTTATTTAATTTTGGGGTTTATATTTAAAGAAGCAATGTAGTCATAGATGTAAGTATCAATGTACCATTTTTTTTTTTTTTGACAGTGAGAGCAAAAAAAGAAAAGCACAAGCGAAAATTTAAAAAGCCAAAAAAAGACCCTCGTGCACGAGCCTTTCCTGCTAACCAGTGTAAAAAAGACCCTCGGGAAGCACGTGCCCCTCCCCCACGGAGTAAAGGAGCGTCATAATCACGAAAAATCTAACCAACATCTGCCGAGTTATCGGGGGATGACCAAGACCCATCACAAATCAAATAAATATCAAACCCCGATGTGAGGTCCCCAGCAAGCTTGGCAGCAAACCCCGAATCAGCTGGCCTAGGGTTAAGGACCCAAAGCAGAGGAGTGAAGGTGAGAATCCTGAATGAGCTTGCATCCCCTGCACCAGAAGCAAGAAGTAAAACATCATCAAGAAAGACAACATGTTGCTGGAAACGTACATTATTACAGGACAATC